>NC_088230.1:11072577-11372577 GCF_036934945.1 Oncorhynchus masou masou | reverse complement strand
ATAGTGCCAACATATTAAGGAACTGGCAATACATCTGTCTCTCTCTGTTTTCTTCCAACCTCCACTGCACTCACCTCTGAGCTGTCTATTCATGGATGCCAATGGATGTCAGGCTTCCCCCCCAAAAGTGACCAATTCGTTATTTTTTTAAAATTCAATCATTTCTCTTTCGTCTCTCTGTGTTTCATAAAGCAATGAAAATTCTACAGAAAACTTGGGAGGCCAAATAAAACTGGGCGCCAGTTGGGGGAACCCTGGTGTCCTGTATGACACTGACTTCCCCAGGGATTTTACCCACGCACTGCTACTGCTCCTATCAGTAAAAAACAAGAAGAATGGACTCCAGTGGACACGCGATCACCAACACTGGACAATTGAGGAATGGAAAAACATCCCCTGGTCCGACAGGTCCCCCCGGTTCCTGTTGCGTCATGCTGATGGCAGAGTCAGGATTTGGCGTAAGCAGCATGAGTCCATGGACCCAACCTGCCTCGTGTCAACGGGACAGGCTGGTGCGGCGGTGTACCATCATCCAGTCTACAGCAACTATGTGGTACCATCGCACCAGCATGAACCAACAATCCTGTCGAACGTTTCCGACTTATAGAATCCATGCCACAGAGAATTCAGGCTGTTCCGGAGGCTACGGGGGGTCCGACGCGATGCTAGATGGGTGTACCTAAAAAACTGTCCAGTGAGTGTATGTGGTCTGTATGTTCCTAGCCTGTGCTAGGCCCAGCAGCATCCTAATTGTGAAGGAATAAACACATTTATTAGATAAAGACAAATATTCCTAATGCTGAAAATATAAGTGCCTGGCAGTTATAAATGTCCCCCCCATCCTAAGGGTTCATTACTATTACATATATAAAATATAGCCAACGTATAAATAAACCGGCAGGTTAACACTATTTGAAGGGTCCCGAGAAAACAATTTATAAGGCATTTACAAACCATTTGTTCAACATTTCTTACTCATTACTCCCACATTTGTAAATAATAGTAAGCAAGTTATTCACACATGTACATATATTTCCTTAAACCTCCTATGTTGTGTGCTTGTTCTTTTACCAGGTACAGCAGGATTGTCTACCAATGGCATGCCAATTTTGTGAGAAATTACACTGGTCTTTCAAAACTTTTATAAAGTATTTATAAAGTAAAATAGCACTCACTTTAGGGACTGCAAAAATACTTTACTAATGATTAGTAAATGGTTTATGAATGTGGGCATGATGATTAATAAATGGTGAACACACACTTTATAAATGACTTATTATGGACTCTTAAAATAAAGTGCTACCCATCCTCATCGTGAATGAGTAAACACATAAATTAGACAAAGAATAAAATCACTGAATAAATGCCTTATAGAGGGCCATTTGCTTATAACAGCCTAACTACATATTTAAAATTAGCGCATTTCAAGTGTTCCCCCTGCCCACTTTAGATAAGTGTTTAAGTATTAGGCTGCATATAATTTGATAGAAGAAAACAGAGCGAGACAGAGGGGAGAGACAATCTAAGGAGCTGCCAGTTTCTCTCTGTCCCTCTCTCTTCTTCTATTGAATTCAATATAAAACATTCTGCTTGTCGAATAACGATGCCGGACGAGTTCATATGGATGCGAATGGATGTCCAGCATTGTGCTTTGTTTGACTGTGCTGCACACATATACATATTGTTCCACCCAAAAGTGACAGGCCGTTCATCGAATGAAGTAAGCGGGAGATAGGCAGGACTTTCCAGCCCTCACTGCAGTGGCCATGTAATGTAATCTGACACCAGAGTCACTTGTTTCTACAGCTCGTAGACTAACTCACCGGGCTGAAGAGACTTAAGCGAATATACATTGATAAAACAATTCAAATACACAGACACTCCCTGATTGGACCTTTACTGAATACATGATGACTAACAAAAAGCACTGTATAAATAAATGTCTAGCAGATGGCTATTGCCTTACCTAAGTGTTATAACAGCCAATTTTGACTTGTTAGGCTATATTGCAAGTAGCCTCGAGTCAAAATGTTCCCCAAATACCCATTGCCAAATTAGTCTACCAGGCCTATAGTAGGTATGAAACATATTGCATACAATATACAGTCAAAATATTAGGTTTTATATCAGTGTTGTGAGTGTGTCTTTCTCTGTTTTATTCCTATCTTGACTGCACCATGGCAGTTGATCTATAATTTCTCACAAACTCAGCACTCGGACAAGCAGAACCAGAACTTTTAGCAAATAATCTGGTTAATTTCACACATTTAGCAGCATCAGCCCTTTTGGTCCTATGTTTTTCGGGACCACCGTTCAGTTTTTCTGTTTTGACTGAATGACTGACAGAGTCAGAATGGGTCTCACTCTTTTTGGTGATGCTCGTTTGACTTTGGATGTGAATCTGCATCACCTCAGCCAATCAGAAAAATGGTCCATCTTGGCAGTGGGGCCGGCCGTTGGCCACTGTTCAGACAAATGCTTTATGTAGAAGATTATGACAACAGAGAAATAGCACAAAATTCATTAAAAAAACAGGCTCATGGGCCTGTCAATTTCGACCAGCCCACCTTAATCATAAAAGATGGTCTGGCCAGGCTGTCATTTTGCCAGAATTGCCAGATGGCCAATCCGCCCATCAATGTTACAGTCATGCTTTAGAATTTGTTCAGAAGAGAAGGGATTTAAATGGATTGTTTTCTAAATGATGCCCTATTAATATAATAATTGATATTTGTTCAAAAGAGTTGAGAGAAAGATTTACATTTTTTTTTAGATCAGAAGTTAAGCTAAGGCTATGAGGCGTGACCAACATGTCACGACTTCCGCCGAAGTTGGTCTCTCTCCTTGTTCGGGCGGTGTTCAGCGATCGACGTCACCAGCCTTCTCGCCATCGCTGATCCATTTTTCATTTTCCATTGGTTTTGTCTTGTCTTCCTTCACACCTGGTTCCAATCCCATCAATTACATGTTGTGTATTTAACCCTCTGTTTTCCCTCATGTCCTTGTCGGTGATTGTTTGATTGTATGTTATGTGCAAGTTATGTTCTGGTGTGCGACGGGTTTTGTACCCACTTTTATTATTTTGTATATTTTGGTTGTCTGAGTTTTGTGAGCACTTATTAAACGACTCCGTTTATACCAAGTTCGTTCTCCTGCGCCTGACTTCCCTGCCACCAGCACGCACCCATTACACAACAAGCCTTATAGAAGACTCTGACAGTCCACCTCATTTTTCACAATTATTTACATTTTGAATCTTGATCTGATTCCAAGAGAAATACCATTCCATTAAAATCCAACTAATGCATATTGTATTTTTATAATAAGATAAACACACATGAAGAGAATCAATGTAGATGGAAACAGCTTTGTTGCTTTCACTCTGGAGCCTGAGAATGCACTCATCATACAATAAACACCTTCAGAATGGTCTGTCCAGGACCTTTTGGCTCAGTGACCAAGAATGGATGGAACTGGTGTGAGGGACATTTTTGTCTCGATAGCAGACGATCAGACCTCACCCAAGCTCCGTTCCCCAGTCTCCAGACTGATCTCTCCCATGGTCCTCCATCTGTCTCTAACTATCCTCTGCCATGCACTCTATATTGAACCCTACCTAAGTCCCAGTGTCCTTATGATATTTTACATGTATTACAAAAACTGTCACAATAGTCTGTTGTGTTGCCCCTTTCCCATTAGGGATAACTTGGCAGAGCAAACTACCGGTATTCTTATCAGTACTCTTTAGTCATCCTCTATTTTAACTGGCCACTTCAGCGACAGGGACACGGCTCCCAACCTCTGGGTGCAGAAGCGGTTCTTATCTCTCTGGTGATAAGGGAGAACCCTGCCATTATGGCCTTACATGGGCCTCCATCCTGCACTAGCCACACTCCAAACAATAGACAGACTGATACAGACACAGTGCTGGGGGAGATGGAGTGATGGGGTCTAGACAGAGGGAAAAAGGGAGAGTGAGAAAGAGAGACGATAAGCAAGGTGTCATTTATTTGAGATTGGAATTTCATCACACAGCCCTGTGAGACTGCTTCAAGTCGTGATGTTTGCTGCTGCTGTATATTTTACAGTCTCACCACATCACAATAGCACAAAATGTTCAATATATTTTATTTGAAAGAATGTGTTTTGTTTTCTATTAATTCTTCATGAGAAATGCATCAAGCTGACCCAGGCCTAAAAAAGACTGCATCGGGACCCAGTGCAGTGGTTTTGACAGTTGCACATGACTACATTTACCAAAATCCAAAGCGAAGTGGCGGTATGGGTCAGACGAGTTTGCTGTGGACGGAGTACAGTGCTTAACATGTCTCTCGAGGAGGCTAAAAGGAGATGAAGGCTTGGAAAAGTTTACTATTTTCAGAAGGAGTCGGGTAATTGGTTAAGGGAGGAGGATTGGAGGGAAAGAGTGAGGAGGTTGAAAAGACTGAGGGAGGCAGAGGATGGGTGTGAATCTGTTGAAGCCAGTAATAACAACAGGGAAGATTGGTGTCAAGTTCAAACAGAGTGAGCTGGATGACAGTTTAAGTTCTGGAGGTGAAATGGAAAGGGTAGGAGGTGTTGTGAGGAGCTTGGCGCCCGAGCATTGCATTGATGCGGTCATCCCCCTCTTCAAAGGGGGGAACACTCTTGACCCAAACTGCTACAGACCTATATCTTTCCTACCATGCCTTTCTAAGGTCTTCGAAAGCCAAGTCAACAAACAGATTACCGACCATTTTGAATCTCACCATACCTTCTCTGCTATGCAATCTGGTTTCAGAGCTGGTCATGGGTGCACCTCAGCCACGCTCAAGGTCCTAAATGATATCTTAACCGCCATCGATAAGAAACAGTACTGTGCAGCCGTATTCATTGATCTGGCCAAGGCTTTCGACTCTGTCAATCACCACATCCTCATCGGCAGACTCGACAGCCTTGGTTTCTCAAATGATTGCCTCGCCTGGTTCACCAACTACTTCTCTGATAGAGTTTAGTGTGTCAAATCGGAGGGTCTGCTGTCCGGACCTCTGGCAGTCTCTATGGGGGTGCCACAGGGTTCAATTCTTGGACCGACTCTCTTCTCTGTATACATCAATGAGGTCGCTCTTGCTGCTGGTGAGTCTCTGATCCACCTCTACGCAGACGACACCATTCTGTATACTTCTGGCCCTTCTTTGGACACTGTGTTAACAACCCTCCAGACAAGCTTCAATGCGATGCAACTCTCCTTCCGTGGCCTCCAATTGCTCTTAAATACAAGTAAAACTAAATGCAAGCTCTTCAACCGATCGATACCTGCACCTGCCCGCCTGTCCAACATCACTACTCTGGACGGCTCTGACTTAGAATACGTGGACAACTACAAATACTTAGGTGTCTGGTTAGACTGTAAACTCTCCTTCCAGACCCATATCAAACATCTCCAATCCAAAGTTAAATCTAGAATTGGCTTCCTTTTTCGCAACAAAGCATCCTTCACTCATGCTGCTAAACATACCCTTGTAAAACTGACCATCCTACCAATCCTTGACTTCGGCGAGGTCATTTACAAAATAGCCTCCAATACCCTACTCAACAAATTGGATGCAGTCTATCACAGTGCAATCCGTTTTGTCACCAAAGCCCCATATGCTACCCACCATTGCGACCTGTACGCTCTCGTTGGCTGGCACTCGCTTCATACTCGTCGCCAAACCCACTGGCTCCATGTCATCTACAAGACCCTGCTAGGTAAAGTCCCCCCTTATCTCAGCTCGCTGGTCACCATAGCATCTCCCACCTGTAGCACATGCTCCAGCAGGTATATCTCTCTAGTCACCACCAAAATCAATTCTTTCTTTGGCCGCCTCTCCTTCCAGTTCTCTGCTGCGAATGACTGGAACGAACTACAAAAATCTCAAACTGGAAACACTTATCTACCTCACTAGCTTTAAGCACCAACTGTCAGAGCAGCTCAAAGATTACTGCATCTGTACATAGTCCACCTATAATTTAGCCCAAACAACTACCTCTTTCCCTACTGTATTTTATTTATTTATTTTGCTCCTCTGCACCCCATTATTTTTATTTCTACTTTGCACATTCTTCCACTGCAAATCTACCATTCCAGTGTTTTACTTGCTATATTGTATTTACTTTGCCACCATGGCCTTTTTTGTTGCCTTTACCTCCCTTATCTCACCTCATTTGCTCACATCGTATATAGACTTGTTCATACTGTATCATTGACTGTATGTTTGTTTTACTCCATGTGTAACTGTGTCGTTGTTTGTGTCGAACTGCTTTGCTTTATCTTGGCCAGGTCGCAATTGTAAATGAGAACTTGTTCTCAACTTGCCTACCTGGTTAAATAAAGGTGAAATAAAATAAATAAATTGATGGACATGGTTATGATAAAGATAAGTTTGGTCCAGTGCGAGAGATATTTTTGAAGATGGTGGAACCAGGACTTTTGGCTGATGCATGGGTGGTTTCAGGTTGGGTGGAATAGATGGTGGGTGCTGTTGAGTCGGTGAAGGTAACCCAAATTGGACTTGTTTGTGTTCAGAGGGAGCAGGTGCTCCATGCAACGCAACTTGGGGAAAGATCTGTATCTTGCTTTGTGTTTAGGTACAAAGCACCAGTGACGGGAGGGATTTCTGGGGTAGCGTTAAGTGTGGAGGTTAAGCAATTTAAGATGAAGATTCGTGGTGTTTGTGACACCCGCCATCTAGTGCGACGCAGATCCGGTGGGGAGCGTGGTGAAACAGTCTGTTCTTTTGAGCTTTGATTCAGTCTTTACCTGACAAAGTAATGTCAAGATATATGAGTTATTCTGTTAGAGCTTTTGCGCCGAATATACTGCGGTGTTATAGGTGCTACGTTTACGGGTGTGTCACAGCAGTGTGTAGGAGGGAGATTCCAAGATGTAGAAAATGTGCAGGAGGACAGAGGAATGTGAAGTTTTGGTGGGAAAGGTTGTGTGTGTCAACTGTGCGGGTACCCATGTTGCTGGGGATCGGAGGTGTCCGGTGAGAGAAAGGCAGGTTAAGGTGGCCAGGGTCAGAGTAGTGAAGAAGAAGTTGTATGCTGAGGCAGTGAAGAAAGTAGAGGGTGGATTAAGGGTGAGGGATTCTGAGAGGATCCGTCAATAGTAGATCTGTGCCAGAACAGAGGGATAGGCCAATGAGTTACATATGTTTCAGTAAGGTGGGTTTCTTAGTGTTCATAGCAATGGTTATCAACTGTACTGCAGAGATGGAACATAAGTCACAGAAAATAGATGTGGTCAGTGTTGCCAACTCATGGTAAGTTGCTAGAGGCAGGTTGATTTGTTGCTAAAAGTTGTTAAATGATGTTGCGTTATTACACAAAAATGTTACTCAAATTGACTGGCCATCTCAGCAAAAAATATGACTTGACATTTGTTCAGGTACAGACTCCCACTCTTTTCTGTACTTATGGCTGTACAATTTTGATTGAGACATGTTGATTGATGTTGTAAGTTCTGTTCAAGATCAAACATTCGTGACCAACTATATTAATTGGGTTTGGCTCGTCGAACCAGAAGTACTGCTGCTGCAGTCAGCCAACAATGATTTGCAATTTGCTGGTCTTCTGCTGGTCTTCCGCTGCCTGTGCACGAGCTGTGCGCATACTGCTGACGTCACTCACAATGCACCTTTGCAGCAAGACACGTGTGTTGCGTCTCTTGTCGTGCCTTCTGTATAAACGGCCACAGCTTATCCCTGGTAGCCTGATCCTGCTGTATCAGAGCTTCTTTGATGCGGAGCTTCTTCTCGTACAGAAACTTGTTCCCCTTGGCGCATAGTTAAGCGCAAGATGATATTGCGAGGGGGTCCATCAGATCTTCGTTTCCCAAGCCAATGTACCACATCAATCACGTCTCTTAGCCTGTCTTTGATGCACAGAGCCACTTTTCCCAGGATATTAATGACAACTTCTCTATTTCCCTCTACCTCTTTTACACCTTGGATTTTCAGATTCCACCTGTGAGAGTACCTTTGAAGTTCAGCTACATTCTCACACAGCTCATTATTTTGGATTGCATTTTCTTCACCTCATTCTCTAGGAACGTTATATTTTCCTCACAATTTTGTGAAGTTGATTTGACAGTTTCTGACAAATTATCGATCTTTGATGTTTCTTCGGTAGCCCACTCTATGATGGACACTTTGGAGAGCGTGGCGTCTTGTTTTCTAGACAGGGACCGGATTGCAGAGAAAAGTTCCGACATGGAAATGTCTTCTTTTACTTTTTTCACCGGGGGATTTTAACTTGGGGTCTGATGTAAAGAGGTTGCAAGGATTTCATCCTGGTCAGTTTTGTTCTTTCTCTTGCTTGAGTTTGCGGCTTCTTGTGTATCCATGCTGCTCTGGTTCTCGTTGTGGCTAGCTAGCATGCCTGCCGTCTTCTGTGCGACTTGGATATTTCGTCTACTCTTGTCTTTTGTCGTGTTCTTCCCATTCAACTTGACAAAAACTAAATCTAAACTTATCCCATGTGCATAAAACAAGTTAGTTAGTTTCTTTCAATATTAAGAGTCAATATTTAACTGTTAACCACCTAACCCTCAATGTTGCTTTGAAGAGCGAGAAAACACTCACAGCGACGCCACCTTGGGTTCAAGGGCCCACACGCGTTTATCGAAGGAAGAATGAATACTGGGTACTGTTGACATTAACAAAATTGGAACTGTGAGTACTACCATGAGTACAGTTAATGTACTGCCACAAATAAATGTACTGTTCGAACTACAACTGATGAACACTTGCCAAAGAAAAGTAAATAGATTTGTTATTCTGTTAAATAGATGTTATTCTGTTAACCACCGCTACCTCAGCTGAGCGTAGTTTTCCATCTGAGTAATCCTCTCAAGGTTCAGTTTGTTTTATTGTTCACATTAATACTTGTTATCTGTGTTATTTTTTAATGCAGGAGTTCCTTTTCAATTCACCCAATATCGTTAGTCTGAATGCTAGGGGTTTGAGGAATCCTACAAAAAGGAAAGTTTCATTTTTATACTGTAAACGCAGTAAAGCAGATTTTGGTCTTCAGGAAACTCATTCGGGTGAAAGTGATTTGAAATTTTGGAAAGCACAATGGGGAGATGGCCTATTTCAGTCATGGATCAAATCGTTCTTCTGGTGTTTTGACACTTATTCACAAGTTTAAAGGTGACATTCTAGAATCTACATCTTCACAAGACGGCAGATGGGTCATACATAGTAACTGTTAAACTTGACAATGGCATTTTCATAATCTAATGCACATATGTCAGAGTCAAGGCCCGCGGGCCACATCCGGCCCGCGAGAAGGTTTTTTACGGCCCCTGGGATGATCTTGATTTATTATTAGAACCGGCCCGCAGACCGCAGCAAGCCGGCAGCCCGCAGATCTTTTACACGCACCAATACTACATTTCCCACAATGCAACGGTGACGCACCGAGCAGTAGGCTGCTTCATTTCAATATTTATTGGCACAGCAGTCGTCAGCATCACAGTAAAATTAACTTTCAGATACCCATCAAAAATGGCAAAACGGAAGGTGGACACTGAGAACCGGGGTTTCAAACAAGGTGGGAGTCGGAGTATATGTTCACGGAGGTAGCTGGAAAACCTGTGTGTCTTCTGTGTGGAGAAAGTGTGGCGGTACTGAAAGAGTATAATCTGAGACGACATTATGAAACGAAACACGCGGACAAAAACAAGAATATGGACATGGAACAAAGGCTACAAAAGGCAGAGGAATTAAAACGAGGCCTCAAATCTCGACAGGCTCTGTTCAAAAAAGCCAAATCACAAGGCCAGGCTGCTGTCAAGGCCAGTTTTATTTTGGCAGAAGAGATCGCTAAATCAGCCCGGCCATTTACGGAGGGGGATTTCATCAAAAACTGCATGATTAAAGTTTGTGACGAAGTTTGCCCAGAAAAAAGGCAACTCTTTTTAAATGTGAGTCTGAGCAGAAACACCATTGCCGAGAGAGTAGACCAGTTGTCCATCAATCTAAAAGAGCAGCTTGTGAAAAAGGGAAAAGATTTCATTGCATATTCCTTGGCTGTGGATGAGAGCACCGACATTTCTGACATTGCCCAGTTGTCAATTTTCATCCGCGGAGTGGACTCCAGCCTAAGCGTGACAGAGGAGTTTTTGGCTTTACGTCCTATGCATGGCACAACTACGGGGCATGATTTGTATGAAGAGGTGTCAAGATGTGTAAATGAGATGGAGCTGCCTTGGGAAAAACTCGTGGGTTTGACAACCGACGGAGCACCTGCGATGTGTGGACACAGGAGCGGACTGGTGGTGAAGATACGGGAAAAGATGCAAGAGGAAAACGCGACAGGTGAGCTGACAGCTTATCATTGTATCATACACCAGGAAGCCCACCAGTCCGGCCCTCGGCTTGTAGCTAAATTTTTTATTTGGCCCTCCGTCCATTTGACTTTGACACCCCTGATAATGTATACGGACATAACTCACCTGCGCCTAATAAGACCATTTTTACCCAATTTACCAGGAAAGTGCAGGATGTAAGCAAATACTCAAGAGGCTTTTCGAATTATTTCAGGGGATTTTAATGAAACACCTGATGCATCTGCTGATCGTTTTCCTCCTAGAACGAGTCAAAACCCTCATAACAATATCATTACCTTATGCAAGGATCTCTGTGTTGAGGATGCCTGGCATTATTTCAGGCATACCTGGACCAACAAAACTGTCACAAATCTAGAATAGATTTATTCCTAATTTCCCCTTTTTTGTTACAATTTGTTATAGATGTAGATCAGTTGGCTCCCTTTTCTGATCAAATTGATTTCCCTGAATTTACAAGCTACTAAAAAAAAATCTAAAAGGTACACTCGAGGATATTGGAAATTAAACACTTCTTAAAGATGCTACTCTCATTGAAAACATCAAATCATTAGCTAAAGATGTGTTTGCAAGGAAAGACTTGGGTCACGGCAGTAGATGGGAATTTTTCAAATATAAAGTCAGAGTGGTAGCCATTAAATACACCAAAGAGCTGACGCAATTAAAGAACCTTAGAGAAAAGGAGATGAGCAAGCTTGACAGTTTTCCAAAATACGAGGGGGTGGTCCGCCCAGGTCTTACCTAGTGTCCCTAGACAGTGAATATACTACGGGTATGTGTGTGCCCACGGGCCTCTTGCCTAAGCACTCCCTAGGTACCTTCCCCCCTGGGAACAAATTAAACAGGATAACAAACAATTTCAATAATCAAAACAGTGCGTCCTATTGACACATACCAGACATAACCAATGCGCTCCCTCAGCAACAACTAACATAGTATATACCAAATCACTTTCTGAGAAACAACCAACACAGCGCTCAGCAAATTAATTCTCTATATCACAATCAATCTTTCTGCAATGATCTCTCTTCTGAGCAGAACACTGGCTTTTATATAGCTTCAGAAGGAATGGGTAATTGGAGACAGCTGCGTCTTGGCGAGGGGGCGGGATCAGCTCTCCAATTAGCCATGGAGTCGACCATCAGCTGCTTGAGGGATTTCAGGAAGTGATTTCCTGAAATACTCACATGCAAATACACAAATGACAACACAGAAACTGGAGAACGTAACATTGCCAAATACACACAAAAATTCCAAAATTCTATACCAAAATTACACATTTTTTTGATTGCATTTAACAATTTTATTAAAACATTAACCCTAGTAAACAATAACAAGAATGACATTTTCCTAAATCATTACATTAGAATTGTTTTTTTGTTTTATTCATCTTTTTGTTTGTTTTCCCAGTATTTTCTCATTAATACCTGCGTTCTGTTTTGTATGATGTAAGAATGTAAATTGTTGATCTGTATTTGAATATAAACTTATTTTTTAAGGCACGTGTGTTGTGACTGAGTGTGCGACAGAGAAAATCGTGTGTGTCATTTAGAGGGAAAATAAGTGTATTTTTGAGTTTGAGTCACTTTTCAAAAGTTGCTAAAAGTTCAAAATAAATGTTAAAAAGTAGCTAAATTTGTTGCTAGGTGCTGTTTGAAAAGAAAAGTTGCCAGGGTAGTCTGAAAAGTTGCTAAATCTAGCAACAAAATTGCTAAATTGGCATCACTAGTTGTGGTGGCAGCTGCAGCAACATCAGACGTTTCCACAGGGTGTGTTGAGTGGTAGTGTCCTGTCCTCTAAGGTCGTTGCTCTACGGTAGGATCAGATAGGGTTAAAGTAGTGGAATAATATGGTGGGTTTTAAAGAGTGTAGGGTAGTTGGTAGGGTAATAAAATATATATATATATTTTTCCTACTTCCCCTTTCACATTTTGTATCACAAACAGTGGTGTAAAGTACTTTAAAGTACAAGTGTAATGGATTTATACAATAGGTCAGTTGTGGGGCGGTAATGCAACATATTGGACGCAAACCCTCTTTAAACTCCACTGAAGAAGAAGAAGCAGAAGTGGGGGTATTTTATATGCCACACTGCTGTCAAGGCAACATAACTCATGTAGCTAGCTAGCAGGGCTGTGAAATAAATTAAATAATGTTGCAAAACGTGGAATTTCTTACATTTGAGCCATCATTTGCTTGCTAGAGCAATTAGATTCAAGCGTTTGCCACTTGCGGAGCGAACTTTAGCCACTCGTTGTTGCGGAAGTTAGCTAGCTAGCTAACTAACATAACAAGTTTGTCACAGACAAAAGGGGAAACCAGTGTCTTTGAGTTTGTCATTTTGTAAAAAATAATATGTTCTACGTATTAACTAGTTAACTATGGCAAGTAAAAAGCTCAGAAGAACGGGTGTGTCACTCGAAGTATGCGAACGACTCAAGCGCCACCAAATTGAAAGTTGTCAGGTAAGAAAGAGGTCGAGTCTCATTTCTCGACGTGGTTATTACATTCGGTGTTGCTGTTAGCGTTGTGGATTACAAGTTTATATCATGTGAATTGTTACCATTATCTAATATTCTCACATCAAAGAATAGATGGAGTAGAAACGAGATGCCTTTCGCAACAGTGACTACTATGCTCCTTGTCACCAGGACCTGCTGACCCTCACACCTCTAGAGGTGATGCGCCTCGCGGGGCAGAGTTACCAACAGGTGTTGATGCTACTTCAGTCAGTCAGCAAGGCCTGTGCCCCCTCAATGACCACGGTAAGTCAACAACAACATCACCAGTGTCACTGTCATACTTCACTGTTCTGTCTAATGAAATTGTTATTGTTCTTCAGGCGTTGGAGGTGTGGAAGCAGAGGGCTGACCTGTGTTTCTCCACATCCCTACCTGCCCTGGACAGACTGCTTCAGGGAGGGCTACCACGGGGGACACTCACAGAGGTTGTACACCTTCCTTACTGAGTATAGAGATGGTGATGAGGTTTATAATGGTGAAGGAGATGGAGGGTGAGAGAAAAAATGTATCACAAACTTCCTTTCCCACTTTCAGGTGACTGGCCCCTCAGGTTGTGGGAAGAGCCAGGTGTGTATGATGCTCAGTGTGCTGGCCACTCTGCCAAAGTACATGGGTGGCCTCGACAGCGGAGTTATCTACATAGATACAGAAGCGGCTTTCTCAGCAGAGAGGTGATTGGGACTGACTTTCATCACCCTCCTTTTCTCTTCTCCCCTCCTGCATATCCATTATCTTGTCATATCTTCTATTATGTAATGTCTTCTATAATCTTATCTTCCGTGTCTTATAAATGCATTGTGTGGCCTAAAATGTTTTGTTCTTGCCACTTCCAGGTTAGTGGAGATTGCTCAGAGCAGGTTTCCAGACTACTTCTGTGAGAAGGAGCGTGTGTTGGAGATGGCTGGACGTGTCCACCTTTTTCAGGAGCTCACATGTCAGGATGTCCTGGACAGGTACAGGCTGCCATGTTGCTTTCAGTCTCTCTGAAATATGTCATTCAATCGTCTCCTCTCACTTACCTCCAAGCATGTTTTGGACTCATGAAGCATTTTGGGTGATGGCGAACTGTGTGAAAGGGACTATTTCTAATACTGATATTGGTATTGATAAAGTTTTGTTTTGGTTCCTTCCAGACTGGAGAGGCTGGAGGAGGACATCATCTCCTCCAAGGCTGGGTTGGTGATTCTTGACTCGGTGGCCTCAGTGGTGAGGAAGGAGTATGACACAACACTTCCTGGGAACCTCAGTCACCGCAGCAACCTGCTGGGCCAGGAGGCTGCCACCCTCAAATACCTGGCTCAGGCCTTTCACATCCCTGTGAGTGTGTGTGCAGGGGTTAAATTGGGCCGGATCTGAGACAAGGCACTTATGATCCAAATGAGAGCCAGGTGGAGCTGAGACCTGGTACCTGCTTTGGTTATTGTAATTGTTCTCCACATTTCATTTTCCACAGCCAAAAACACGAGCAAGCAATGGCAAAATTAGACAACCCCACAGTATAATAGTTTACTTATTCAATTGTTCAGCCTGTCGCATTCTATGTGAGAAAGTAATATTAATCTCGAGGCACATTCAAATTGCCGCACAGGGGAAGAAATATGCATGTCCAGTCGTTGTACAATTCTCAATGCAGTCACGTTAAAAAACAGCAACTTTGAAAGCAGTTTTGATGGCCACTATTAAAAGAGGAGAATCACCGATTTCTGAAGTGTTACGAAGCTACACTTCTCAAATCCAAGAAATGAGAAGTCTAAAATGCACCATTTTAGAACCATAGTTTTTTAGCAGCGGCATGGTTTACCCGCATTAGCATTGGCCATTGGGTTGAGTGCATAGGGAAGACCAGTGCTAAATATAACAAGGGTCAGGTGTAACAGGTAGGCCAAATTTATGTTCACAGTACATGATCCTTGGCTGAGTGCCAGTGGAATGTTTTTTTTTGTTTGTTGGGGGGAGGCATTCAAGTCATCAATATGTTGCTAACTAGCAACAAGAGAGACTGTTAGGATTTTGTGATCTAGCTAATTAGACTGATGGGGTAAATTCAGATTGGAAACCCTCAGCCTATTTATTAATTTATAGACACTATGCTGCATCAGATGGGCAACATCAGGTGATAATGATTATTGCTAAGTAACACACCTGACTGATAATATGGGCCAATATGTTATTGGGCCCATTTCTGGAGGGGGTTGTTATATTTTAGATATCAGCATAATTTTATTTTCCTTCGTTTTGCATTATAATTACCCTTTTAAAAAGTAACCCCCCCCCCCCAATCACATCATTAGTCCCTTAATACCACTTCTGACTGCCTAATATATTGCAGAACTGCCATTCAGCCACTAGATGACAGCGTTATCACAAAGTAATCCAAGACAAAAAGAACCTGTCCTCTGGGATTTGGAAGGAAAGGGTGAAAGGCAATAGTGTATTGCACGCTGTAGGACATGTTTTCCTGAAATCTAAAATGGAATAAAATATCTAATCCATACCATATCTCACAAGGAATAATAAATGTGCCCTATTTGACCCCAGTGCATCCTCATTCAACCCAAAGATTGGAAAGCAGCTGCAGTCATCCCCCTCTTCAAAGGGGGGGGCACTCTTGACCCAAACTGCTACAGACCTATATCTATCCTACCATGCCTTTCTAAGGTCTTCGAAAGCCAAGTCAACAAACAGATTACCGATTTCGAATCTCACCATACCTTCTCTGCTATGCAATCTGGCTTCAGAGCTGGTCATGGGTGCACCTCAGCCACGCTCAAGGTCCTAAATGATATCTTAACCGCCATCGATAAGAAACAGTACTGTGCAGCCGTATTCATTGATCTGGCCAAGGCTTTCGACTCTGTCAATCACCACATCCTCATCGGCAGACTCGACAGCCTTGGTTTCTCAAATGATTGCCTCGCCTGGTTCACCAACTACTTCTCTAATAGTTTAGTGTGTCAAATCGGAGGGTCTGCTGTCCGGACCTCTGGCAGTCTCTATGGGGGTGCCACAGGGTTCAATTCTTGGACTGACTCTCTTGTCTGTATACATCAATGAGGTCGCTCTTGCTGCTGGTGAGTCTCTGATCCACCTCTACGCAGACGACACCATTCTGTATACTTCTGGCCCTTCTTTGGACACTGTGTTAACAACCCTCCAGGCAAGCTTCAATGCCATACAACTCTCCTTCCGTGGCCTCCAATTGCTCTTAAATACAAGTAAAACTAAATGTATGCTCTTCAACCGATCGCTACCTGCACCTGCCCGCCTGTCCAACATCACTACTCTGGACGGCTCTGACTTAGAATACGTGGACAACTACAAATACTTAGGCGTCTGGTTAGACTGTAAACTCTCCTTCTAGACCCATATCAAACATCTCCAATCCGAAGTTAAATCTAGAATTGGCTTCCTATTTCGCAACAAAGCATCTTTCACTCATGCTGCGAAACACACCCTGGTAAAACTGACCATCCTACCAATCCTCGACTTTGGCGATGTCATTTACAAAATAGCCTCCAATACCCTACTCAACAAATTGGATGCAGTCTATCACAGTGCAATCCGTTTTGTCACCAAAGCCCCATATACTATCCACCATTGCGACCTGTACGCCCTCGTTGGCTGGCCCTCGCTTCCTACTCGTCGCCAAACCCACTGGCTCCATGTCATCTACAAGACCCTGCTAGGTAAAGTCCCCCCTTATCTCAGCTCGCTGGTCACCATAGCATCTCCCACCTGTAGCACACGCTCCAGCAGGTATATCTCTCTAGTCACCACCAAAACCAATTATTTCTTTGGCCGCCTCTCCTTCCAGTTCTCTGCTGCCAATGACTGGAACGAACTACAAAAATCTCTGAAACTGGAAACACTTATCTCCCTCACTAGCTTTTAGCACCAACTGTCAGAGCAGCTCACAGATTACTGCACCTGTACATAGCCCACCTATAATTTAGCCCAAACAACTACCACTTTCCCTACTGTATTTAATTTATTTATTTATTTTGCTCCTTTGCACCCCATTATTTTTATTTCTACTTTGCACATTCTTCCCATTGCAAATCTACCATTCCAGTGTTTTACTTGCTATATTGTATTTACTTCGCCACCATGGCCTTTTTTGCCTTTACCTCCCTTATCTCACCTCATTTGCTCACATCGTATATATAGACTTGTTTATACTGTATTATTGACTGTATGTTTGTTTTACTCCGTGTAACTCTGTGTCGTTGTATGTGTCGAACTGCTTTGCTTTATCTTGGGCAGGTCGCAATTGTAGATGAGAACTTGTTCTCAACTTGCCTACCTGGTTAAATAAAGGTGAAATAAATAAAAAATAAATTCCTGTCAGTAACACAGTTCAACACTAGAGGGCAGGAAAGCACTGAAGATGTATGTATCACCTCACCTACTCGGTACCTACTACAACTGCTGGCCTAGCCAGGCTATTAGCACCGGGGATTCAAATCAGTTTCTAGTCTACCAACCCAACTTTCCCCTGAACTTTCCACTAGATACAAATCTTAAGTCACCACCTCAGTCCCTGGCCGGTGTTACTCAAGCTTTCCTTCTCAGTCCCCTGGTAGTGTGTCCTGAGTTCTTACATCCATCTCCCCGCTAATAACACAGGACTCTGGACTCCGCCAGAGGTGAACAGGTGGCGTTTCTTACAGCTGTTGCCCAGGGGCTCTAAGAGTCTGGCACTTGTCGGTGTATAGTAGTGATGGACAGCGTATTTACTGGTAGCTATTTTTATATGTCTGCAAAGGATGCAGTGGCCACGTCAGAATGTAATGACTGTATGTACATGTTAACATACCTTGACGTTACATAGCAACAAGATCATACTGACAGTTACTGAAAACTGTGTCTGCTTTAGCAATAAGGCATGAGGGGTGTGTTGTATATGGCCAGTATACCACAGCTAAGGGCTGTTCTTGGGCACGACGCAATGCGGAGTTCCAGGATATAGCCCTTAACCCTGGTATATTGGCCATATACCACAAACCCCTGAGGTACTTTATTGCTATTATAAACTGCTTACCAATGTAATTAGAACAGTAAATATAAATGTTTTCTCATACCCGTGTCTATCAGCCAATACCACAGCTTTCAGCCAATCAGCATTCAGGGCTCGACCGACCCAGTTTATAATATACTATGCTCTACGCCAGGGGTATCCAAATCTTACCCCACGGGCGAGGTCTGGAGTTGGACAACTGCTAGTTTTCTGTTCTACCTGATAATAAATTGCACCCACCTGGTGTCATAGGTCTAAATCTGCTCGATTTAGAGACGAATAATGAACAAAATAAATAGTAATAAACACAGCGGAACTGGCTTTGAGGTCTGTGTGTCTAATTTGAGGGCCTCTAAGCCTGTCCTATGCTATACTAAACATCTAAGCTCATTCATGACCTATTTGCCAACTAACTTGTCTTTCTTTATTTTGTATGTGTGCCTTTGTGTGATCATTAGGCTTCGGTGTAAGTCATATGCTATTTTCCACACCCATGTTTTGGCGTACAAGCATTTTGTGGTTCATGTGAGGTCTGTCTGGACTTGACAGAGCGTTTTGCCTTCACCTCCTCCATATTATTAACTGAAATGTGCCCTGACAAGAAACCACATTGAGGATAGCCTACCTTGCACGTGGCCCACTGAGTATTTTATAAGGGCTATCATGATTAAACAAGTAAAGACTTTTGTTATTAGCACCCAGGGCCAAACCAACCAGGTTGTTAAATGTACTAGTTCTTGTTTTGATGTATGACACAGTGCCAAATTTTGCGAGACTGGATGACTGTGGTAGATTGGAGCCCTTTGCTTCCATTCCGCTTCTAGGTTGTGTGGAATTGTTGATTTGGTGTGAGTTTACTGGATGTACAGGTGTAAGATCTTGATTTGATCACCCTGTTGCAGGAGAACTTTTGTGAAATTCAGGACATGTAATACTTGTAGTGTATTTGCGGTTTAAAATGTATTTGAAATGTCAGACATATTTTCCGTTATGAATGTATCGACCCCTACACAATTGTTCATTAATTGTAATTCACAGTTCCTGGTGCTTCAGTTTATTTTCTTGTTGTACCAAACTGGATCAAATTAAGTTGCCTAGCCAAGGTTTCATAGTTTAACTGTGTTGTTTCTCTGGATTTCTCCTAGTTAGAACAACACATGGGGAGCTCATTGCCTGCCCAAACATGAGTTTATTATTGTAGCCTTATTGTTGACATATGGACTTTGACTCATGTCAGCCACGGTTGGCTCACATGCACAGTGTAGCTCTGTCAAGTTGGATGCTTAAAGGACAATTATAGCTCATGTGACGGTAGGCCTTGGGCCTACCTTTTTATGAGTCTGTTGTATTGGCAACAGTTTTATCATGTTGGTATTTTATCAAGGCCAATTTGATTCACCAAGTGCTACTTTGAGCCACCACCACTGATTATTCGAGGGAATTTACTCCAAATTCTGCTGTGTCAGACTTGGACCGGATTATATTCAGAATACTTTTGTCTCCTGCTTGGTTGGGTTTGGATACATATTGACCATCCATATCGTTTAATGTTGATGACCTCCAACCTACTATTGACCATCAGTCATCTGAGGACAAGTAAAACACATTTTAAGAAATAACTTACCAGAACTCCAAAAAATAATTTGGGTATATTTTGTGTTCATAGTCTTAAGGTATATTGCTTTGAGATATTGCCTAAAAACCTTGAACATTTAGCATGGCAAACCAGCACTCTGTGGAAGGTATTAACGTCATGATATTCTCTTCATGCTTCTCTAAATTTCTCCCTCCTAGGTGGTCTTGACCAACCAGATCACGACGCATGTGGGCGATCGAGGAGAGAGAGGCGCTGCGTCATTCAGGGGAGGTAAACAAACACAAACGAAATAGCCTCCATGTTAACTGATCACATCTGAATGTAACTGCAATACTAACCATCCAATGAAACATTGGATTCAACACATACTAATGTAGTGATGCACCGAGGATGTTTGTAGCCGGTCGCCTTGCGTGTGACTCTTTGAAACACATGGAGCGTCTCTGATGGGTCACAGAGATTTGTTTGATCTCACTGTTTACCATCACATTGGTAACAGAGCTATTCTATGACCTGTATCCTGTATTGTTATAATGTCCCCCCTCTTCATCACTCCCTTAGTATAGCTTGTGTGTGGATATGTATCTGTGTCTCGGCGGTGTAGTCGGACCAGTGAATGTTGGGGCAACATTATGCTGAAGCTAGCCTTTGAGTAAAGGGATACGGGTTCTTTCTCTTACGTTATCTAATAGATACATGGCATTGACCTGTAACTGTACTCTCTCTTTCACCAACTACACTCTCTCATTAAATACTGTGATTCCCCCTCGAGGAAGGACTGCCTCTTTCTCATTTCGCTCTTTCTCTCTTTCAATTTTTGCTCTCATTCTCTCTCTCTCCATATGTCCTTGGATGGCGGGGTGAGGCGGGGAGAGTTCGACAGTAGGGTGTATCTGATTCACCCCTCTCTGCTAATGTAATCAGATTCACATCTCCTTTCCCTGGGTCTGACTCTTCTCTAGCCCCGTCATCCCTCCCTTTCTATCTCCCGCACCTTTTTTCTCTCCCTTTTGTCTTGGGCAAGCAGGTTTTTACCTATGCTGTTTTCAACCAGAGATCCCTGCGTCTCGGGTTTCCAGTCAAATGTCAGCCTCCGTCGCCTTTGGGATTCTCCCATCGATGGTCTCCTGGGATTTGGCTGGGGTGGCGAGCGTGATGGAAGGTCTGAAAAGGCCCTTTGTCTAGTCTGAGGAGAGGGAAAGGGGGAGTCTGGTTTCTACCTGGTCTAGGATCAGTACTGTGACTCAGGTGGGCCTGAAGTGGGCTTTAGGTAGCCTCTGGTACTGCGGAGGCCTGATGAGTGTGTAGAGAAACTACTAGGTAGAGATGGGTTGGTTGCTGGACTGACCTATATACAGTGCCTTGCGAAAGTATTCGGCCCCCTTGAACTTTGCGACCTTTTGCCACATTTCAGGCTTCAAACATAAAGATATAAAACTGTATTTTTTTGTGAAGAATCAACAACAAGTGGGACACAATCATGAAGTGGAACGACATTTATTGGATATTTCAAACTTTTTTAACAAATCAAAAACTGAAAAATTGGGCGTACAAAATTATTCAGCCCCTTTACTTTCAGTGCAGCAAACTCTCTCCAGAAGTTCAGTGAGGATCTTTGAATGATCCAATGTTGACCAAAATGACTAATGATGATAAATACAATCCACCTGTGTGTAATCAAGTCTCCGTATAAATGCACCTGCACTGTGATTGTAAGTCGCTCTGGATAAGAGCGTCTGCCAAATGACTTAAATGTAAATGTAAATGTGATAGTCTCAGAGGTCCGTTAAAAGCGCAGAGAGCATCATGAAGAACAAGGAACACACCAGGCAGGTCCGAGATACTGTTGTGAAGAAGTTTAAAGCCGGATTTGGATACAAAAAGATATCCCAAGCTTTAAACATCCCAAGGAGCACTGTGCCAGCGATAATATTGAAATGGAAGGAGTATCAGACCACTGCAAATTTACCAAGACCTGGCCGTCCCTCTAAACTTTCAGCTCATACAAGGAGAAGACTGATCAGAGATGCAGCCAAGAGGCCCATGATCACTCTGGATGAACTGCAGAGATCTACAGCTGAGGTGGGAGACTGTCCATAGGACAACAATCAGTCGCATATTGCACAAATCTGGCCTTTATGGAAGAGTGGCAAGAAGAAAGCCATTTCTTAAAGATATCCATAAAAAGTGTTGTTTAAAGTTTGCCACAAGCCACCTGGGAGACACACCAAACATGTGGAAGAAGGTGCTCTGGTCAGATGAAACCAAAATTGAACTTTTTGGCAACAATGCAAAACGTTATGTTTGGCGTAAAAGCAACACAGCTCATCACCATGAACACACCATCCCCACTGTCAAACATGGTGGTGGCAGCATCATGGTTTGGGCCTGCTTTTCTTCAGCAGGGACAGGGAAGATGGTTAAAATTGATGGGAAGATGGATGGAGCCAAATACAGGACCATTCTGGAAGAAAACCTGATGTAGTCTGCAAAAGACCTGAGACTGGGACGGAGATTTGTCTTCCAACAAGACAATGATCCAAAACATAAAGCAAAATCTACAATGGAATGGTTCAAAAATAAACATATCCAGGTGTTAGAATGGCCAAGTCAAAGTCCAGACCTGAATCCAATCGAGAATCTGTGGAAAGAACTAAAAACTGCTGTTCACAAATGCTCTCCATCCAACCTCACTAAGCTGGAGCTGTTTTGCAAGGAGGAATGTGAAAAAATTTCAGTCTCTCTGTGCAAAACTGATAGACATACCCCAAGCGACTTACAGCTGTAATCGCAGCAAAAGGTGGCGCTACAAAGTATTAACTTAAGGGGGCTGAATAATTTTGCACGCTCAATTTTTCAGTTTTTGATTTGTTAAAAAAGTTTGAAATATCCAATAAATGTCGTTCCACTTCATGATTGTGTCCCACTTGTTGTTGATTCTTCACAAAAAAATACAGTTTTATATCTTTATGTTTGAAGCCTGAAATGTGGCAAAAGGTCGCAAAGTTCAAGGGGGCCGAATACTTTCGCAAGGCACTGTACATGCTCTAGCCCAGCTAACAGTACAGAGAGAATGTATTATTGAATTTGTATGTCTGATTATTGCTATCATCCTTTGCTTGTCTTCAGTGTTATGTGCCAGAAGCTGAATGGGTAGCATTTCATTATTGGAATCCCCCCCCCCACACACACACACACACTTTTTTTTTTCATGTCGGAAAGATTTATTTCTGTAGATATTTGTAATATTAGAGATGAAAAGAGTTCAGTCTCTGAGGGACATTGGATGCCTATGAGGTCTGTCCTAGCTCTCTGTGTTTAATCTTGTGAAGCTGCAGTTGTCCAACTGAAGCTCTTTCTGACCTCATTTTGATGAAAACTCAACTCAATAGCCAGCCCAGTGCCAACAGTAGTTTGGTGCCAGCATTTGAAACAGGCGATGCCCAAGGCAAGGCATAGAAAATCCCCCAAACTCTTAGCTGGCTGAGCTAGCTGTTCACAATAGCAAGTGTAAAGCTTAAAGTTTTGGATGAGGGTTGGTGTTCCTAGTGTAATGGGGGAGAGAGGTCATCGTGACAAGCGTTTATTTTGTCATAACATAAACTTCATGATGAAAAGTAAACATAGTGTTTGAGCTAATCTCTTGTGGAAGTGACAACTTTCACGTGAATTTTACTTCTGGGTAACCAAGATTATACTGAAGCGTATGAATCATCTAAATATGGGTAGGGACTAAAGAGGAATCAACCACCTAAGGGAATCTTTGTGTGAGAAGTGAGCTCATTACTTAACACAGCTAAGTAATGATACGGTCACTCTGTGTATGGAGGGACTAGTTGCTGTGTGAATGCTCCTGTGAAGTGTTCCGTGTGTGTATGAGTGTGCACACCTGCCTCTGTGCGGGGTGTTTGTGTGTAAATAAAAATAGCCTTTAATAGAGGCTAAACCGGGCCATCCGGTGTGGTTTAACCCCGTGCTCCCTCTAGGGTTAGATGGGAGTGAGGGGGCCACAGGCCAGTCACTGTGGGAGAGCAGGGACCAGCGGACAGACAGTTGGCCTCTGTTTGCCAGGCTCAGCAGACTGACTGACTGACAGACAGACAGCAGGGCCCAGAGGACAGCAGACCTGGGTTCAAAATACTATTTGAAATCATTTCAAATACTTGAGCTGTATTTGACTGAGCTTGTCTGGTGCAATGTAACTAATAGAATATTCTCAAAAGTGCAAACCCAACCCAGTTGGCACTCCAGGCAGGCTAAAGCAGACATAGTATTTGAACCCAGGTCAGCAATGAACAGACAGACAGCTTCTTTGTCAAGCGCAGGGCCCAACAGACAGACAGACACTCTCTTAATCAACAGCAGGGCTCAGCGGACAGACATACAGACATCCTCTCTTTGTCAACAGCAGGGCTCCTTCATTGACTGTGTGTGACTGAGGCTGCAATGATCCAAGCCCCTCAGCTCCTCCACTGCCTCTGATAGGAGAGCCACTGTGTGCAGCCAGCCAGCAACACACTGAGACACTTTTCCATGCCCTCACTTTATCTACATGATTGGGTCCCCCCCCCCCCCCCCCCAACCAGTCGCCCTAATCGACCGCCCGTCTTACACTCGAGGCTTGGTCACACACAGCCACACTGCACAGAGCTCTCCAGCCACTAGACCAATAGGGTTTACTAAGGGACAGAGGGTAAAGGAAAACAGAAGGCAGAGGGGGAGAGAGGGTTGTAGACCTGGGTTCAAATACTATGTCTGCTTTAGCCTGCCTGGAGTGCCAATTGGGTTGGATTTGTTGTAGAACGAGAGAGATAAACAGCTTGTGAGAAACAACTAGAGAAAAGTTGAATGGGATGCTGAGCGAGAGAGTTGTTGAGGGGGAAAAGGGTGAGGTTGAAATCTGTACTGGACATGTTTATTTGAGCCACTTCCTCCTCTGCACAGCGGGGCAGCCTTTCCAGAGAGCTCTCGCTCGATCAGAGATGGCTATCCATCCATATGATATCCATTCTCTCTATTAGCATAGAGAGGCAAACACTGTATGGTTTTCTGTCATACACAAGCTGGACAAGGCCTTTTAGCTATTTATTAGTAACATGTCCTTGAATGTTGTTTTAAAACACTTTTATTGCGCTAGGACTTATTGTGGCACTCGAGGAGCCATCCAGCGAGCACAAGTCGTTACATAGACAGTGTGTTGAAACACTGGACAGGATTTTGGACTCTACACTATCTGCTCTCAGTTCCTGGCCAGTTGTGGGAAAATGTGTGGGATGCTGGCTTTGTAGGATCCGGGGAGGTTTAGGATGGGGGTTAGGGGTATAGAATGAAGGAGTGTGTGTGTGTGTTATGGTTTGGGTGTTTGTGTTCGAGGTCTGTCTAACAGGCAGAGGGGGAGCGAAGCAGGGGAAAGAGGCTGATAGCGTGCCCCCCCCCCCCATCCTTCTCCAGGGAGCTGTGCAGCAGATGTCTGCTGCGCACATGGAGTTTGTTTAGTCTGCCTCTCAGTCCCTCCGGCCTTCTCTTTCCTTCTCTTTTCGTCTCTTTTGCCTCAGCTCCCAAACTCGTGAGCCAGTTGTACACTGATTATGTTAGTGAAAGAGCCCTAATAGTTAGCTAGATGCACTAAGGCCCAATGCTTTCAGTTATATTCCACTTTGGTTTGACTCTGAAACCGCTGGTCTTCTAGTACTGTGTGTTATTTGTTTTTGTCCCGTAGTTTATTCAGTCCTATCTCAACTTAATTGCCTTTAACTAGTGTTCCCTGTTTGTAGTACTACTCTAGTCTACTGTATGTCTCCTACCTAGTATATTGTGATATTAAAATGAATCGTTTCTCTCTACTGCTGCTGCTGCTCTTCCCGGCCGGGGGAACTTCCGTCACATGGTCGTGTAGCTATTTTATTTTCTCTGCCTTGCACACGTTTCCACAGGAAATGTTTTGAGGAAGTGAGAGTTGCTGATAGGACACTTGTGCGAGCAGAATCCCTGCTTACTCCATGGAAAAAAACATCAAGGAAGAGGATGAAAAGGACACAGCAACATACACACACACACACGGGTACGCACACACACTCACACGCTTGCGGACATACACACACACACATGCACACTCGCAAACTCATACAGACACACACACCGCCACCCGCCAGGGCTCATCCTTCAGCAGACAGAATTAGCATCCCAGGCCCAGCCAAGGTTTATTGGTGTCATGGGAGCAGAGGGAACCATGGTCACACAAAAGCAAGTGATAATAACAGTGTGTCAGGCGGCTGGAGCTGTCTTCTGGTTAATGGTCATTACATAGCCTGCAGGGTCAAACACACACACACACACACAGTGGAAATTGGGAATAATGAGTTTTGCTAAGTCATTCCAACTCAAAAAGTACAAGAAAGAGGATTTCAACACCCAACATCTCAGATTGTTATGAAATCATTTCTGTTGTTAGAAACAAATAAGATAAGCACTCCTGAAACATTATTTTGTTAAAATGAAGGTCATTGATTTCATCCAAATTGGCCTTTTTTTTTTTTAGTAGCTTGCATTCTTTACCACAATTTATTTTCATCATGAGCAAAAGCTATTGGTTTTCTACCCAAAGTTGCAAAGAAAATGTTGTAATCCATTTAATAAACACAAGAGACCAGCAAAATTGATAGTTGTTGCAGTAGCAGGTGCAGCGGCATCTAGTGAGCAAAACGTGGTACTTTCACACTATTTTATTGTATAGAATGCAAGCTTCAATGGCTGATTTCTCTGAACAGGGGGGAAAAAACATCACCAGACTCACAGGGAGTACATAACAAAAGTTGAAGAAGCAATACTCCAAGCAGCAGCTTGTCAGACATAAAGCACTGATACTGTATACTGGTTGTTGGGGTGGGGGGCCCGTGAGTGGCTTTTGATCATTGTATTGGATTCATCATGTCTTACTAATTGTTAGGAAGAATTATGGTCCAAATCTGATGTTAGGTATTATGGTTGAATATTATATGAATCCTTTAAATTATAATGGCCAATTTTGGGTGCAATGAATTAGCCTAATTTCTCAGAGAGCAAATTCATTTCAACAAATTGTTTCAGGAATACTAATCTTATTTGTTACACTACAGAAACTATTTCAGAACAAGCTGATGGTGGGTGTCATGGCTTGCTGAAATGACATGGTATGACCCCTGTATGAAATAAATGAAGATAACACATCACACAAGTGTAGGTGCAGTTCAAAGTTGAACTCAACCCCTGTAATGTTTGTGTGTTGCAGCATCCGATGAGAGGGATTCTGGGTATGTGACGGCGGCGCTGGGGAACACATGGAGTCATAGCGTCAACACCCGCCTCATTGTCCAGTATGTAGACGCACACCAAAGACAGGTGATATACAATATGTCACGGAGGATACCATTTTGTCTTACTAACTATGGGAAAGGAACTGTCTTCCTTTGTCTTCTTTGGGCTTTATCCAGAACTGTTATTAACCAACTTTCACAGAACACACCGTTTAAAAGGACTGAACTATGGCTATGCTTAGATTCTCTATTGGGGAAATAGTGTGATCGTTCAGACAGACACACACACACACACACACACACACACTACTCTCCCTTTAGTCTCATCCTGCACGACTCAGAGCTGCGGGTGCATTCCAGAGTCAACTCCCAAAAAGCCTCGGAGGCCCAAACGAAAGGCTCTGTGTTTTTCTTTTTACGATCCAAATCCCCCTAAAGAAAACCAGCATGAAAGGAAAAGCAGCGGTCCTCAACTGCTGGTCCATTAAGGCTTCAGTCTGGTGCCTGGGTCCATTGGGTCCTCGGGCTGGTTCATTGACGCTGTGTGTGTGCCTCTGCCTGTCTGTCTTTCTGCCTATATGCTCCGGCTGCTCTGTCGGTTTGCCCATGCTCAAATGAACACAGGACAGTCATCTATCTAGCCTCCAAAACGTTCATCTCCGCCACAATTTCCTTGTAGATTTAAGGGCTCTCTTGTAAAAGAGTTATCTCAATGTGACTCCCTGTTTAAATAAAGGTTAATAAAATAAAATAACTGATTTGCGAAAACATGAGATGGCTTTATGCAGGGAGACTTGTCTCTGTCAGAGTTAATGACATGTTATTGTGGGCGCGGCGGTTTTGAAAACAGGGAGCTGACTGGTCGCTGCGGTCCGCAGAGCCGTGCATGCCTGTGAAAATCACTGAGACGGCATTTATTCACACTGGTCCTAATTCAAGTGGGTTTAGTGAAAATGACTGATTACTGACCACAGGTAATCTAATCCCCCTCGGTGAAATAGCACTCACGTTTATTTTTAACTGAACTAAAGCAACAGCAGTTAAAGCAGACATCTGTAGCTGGTTAGGCCCTAAGTAGAGATATATGCTCAAATGTTGAAACTGCACCTCAGGAAATAAAACGTTTAAAATTCTTAGATGCCATTGGGATTGTTTCTTTCCACTAGTGCAAATCTGAGGTCCCCCCTCCCCCCCCCCCCCCTCATAGTAAATGTTTAACTGACTGGATGCACAGTGAGTGCGCTCACTGAAGGTAAAGAACGATCAGTAGGCCTATGGCTAAAGCTTGTAGAATGGGTATGTAGACACATTGCGCTTCACAGCTAATGCTGTCCCAAAGAAAACTGTAAGGTGATTTGTATCTTTATTCCGTGTCTGCACTTTTGCCTCCGTCTCTCTACGTTTCTATGTCTAAAGCTCATACAGAGGTTCAGCATGGCTAGAATGACCTCTCGTTCAACCCACCAAGAGTCTGTCAAGCCTGATGAAACAAGAACACTGAGAAAATGTCACTTCCTTGTTTTGACTGGTCATTTCACAATAACATTTATCACAGCCGTGATTCAACGCGCTTCCAAAAACACTGATGCTGCACTCGTTATTTCTGCACTGTTTACAGCTATTTATGCTGCAGAAACCTCAATCGTCTTGTTTTCACTTAGTTCTTCCTTTAGATGGTGGTAGCTGAAAGGCCCAGGCTGGTTTGAACTGAGCCAGGCCATGCGACACTAGTCTGGCCCCAAATGTATTTGTACTGAATGACCTAGAATTGGCAAGATGGCACAAAGAGATCTGGGACCAGGCTTAAGTAGTATCGGAAATCCCAGAGCTTGGAGCAACCGCACAAAGTCTGGGGAGGATGTTGCATTCTCTTGGACATTTTGTAATTGGAGAAAAATTATTCCAGTGTGGGTCCTCTTCAGACAGACAACTCTCCAAACAAATCAATAGGTTGGTTAGGCGGAGCTGAAAATGTGGGATGAAATTGTGCTCATGTTTAGCTAGGGCAACAAGCGGATATGGCAGTAACATAACTGGTGAGGCGTGTCCCATTTCTGACTCGTCCTCTCTATCCCAACTGTCTGACTTCTACAGACGTGTAAGCTGGAGCATTGGTACATTGTGGGAGGCAACCCAACTGTCTAGAGAGACTAACGCTAAAGCAACACCATGTCAACCATGCCACATGGCGCTGACAGAGGGTGCTTTGACTCGAGCTCCAATAAAACATTGCAAGTTTAGACTCTTCAGTTTTTTTCATGCATTACTTCATACACCTGTGTAGAACTATTGGGTACTCAACGTCTTCCCAACCTCCCAGAATTCCCTGAGATGGCGAAACAATGGACTAGCTTCTTCGGCGTCCTACTGGAGAGTAGGAAGCGAAGATGCCGACGGAGATTAAGATGCTGGGCAACCCGTCCTCCATTACCGAGCATACTACTCGCCAATGTTCAATCATTAATGAACAAACTTGATGAACTCCGAGTTAGGATCTCCTTCCAGAGGGACTCTGCAACATATTCAGTTGATCTGAGACTTGGTTCTCCTCCTCTGACATACCACCAGCTGGCTTTACAGTTTTTTGAACCGGGCTCTCTCTCGTAAGAGTAAAGGTGGTGGGCTCTGCTTTATGACCAACATATGATGCGATAGGGGAAATGTACAGGAACCTGCAAGCTTCTACTCCCCCGACTTGGAATACTCTGACATCAAATGTTGCCCTTTTTACCCTCCAAGAGTTCTCCTGGATTATTGCCATGGCTGGTGTACATCCCGCCACAAGCCGACACTAGCAATGCTCTCAAAGTTCTTCATTGGACCCTGAACAAACTTGTTGCGACTTTAACAAAAGTAATTTGAGTTATTACCAACATGCATCTAACTCTGTGAAATTTTACTCATGACCACTGCTACACGCCTTTTCGACACCGGTATAAGGCCCTCTCCCATCCTCCTTTAGGCAAATCCGACTATGACTCCATCCTGCTTCTCCCCACCTACAAACATAGACTCGAGGGAAGTTCCGGTGGTCGGCCCAACGCTGTACAGACCTGACCAATCAGAAGTCTCGCTCCAAGATTGTTTTGATCATGTGGACTGGAATATGTTCCAGATCGCTTCTGGAGATGACGTCAATGAATACGCGGACTCATACACCGGATTCATCAGAAAATGCATAGATGATTTGATACCAATAGTGTCTTTTAAAAACATAGCCATATTAAAAACCGTGGATTGATAGCAGCATTGGAGTGAAACTGAAAGAGCGAGATTCTGCATGTAAATGGGGCTAGGTGACCGGGGAAAATAGTTTGGTACTAATACGACCTACGCAGATCGATCACGATTGCAAAACACAAGTATAGGGACAAAGTGGAGGAGCAATTCAGCAGGTTGGACACAAGGCGTATGTGGCAGGGGCTCCTGACTATCACGGATTACAAGAAGAAAGCCAGCCACATTGTGGTCACCAATGCTACCCTATCGGATGAGCTAAACACATTTTTCTCACGATTCGAGCACAATGACCCTGAGCTGCCGAGGAAAGCCCCTGATGAACCCAACGTGGGCTACATACTCTCACTGTCCCCACTGAGGACGTATGGAAGTCATTCAAACGTGTTAACCTTCACTAGGCTGCCGGCCCAGATGGCATCCCTAGTCGTGCCCTCAGAGCACAGCTGGCTGTTTTCTCTGACATTTTTAATCTCTCTCTAGCTCAGGCGACTATACCCTTCTGCTTCATGTCCACTATTATCTCCGTGCCCAAGAAAGGTAAAGTAACTGAACTGAATGACTATCAACCAGTAGCACTCACTTCAGTCATCGAGAGGCTAGTCAAAGACAATATTCTCTCTAAGCTGCACACGTTTCTATATTACCCACTTTCAATGCAACATACCGAAACAAAACAAACTATGCAAGGCAGAACGCATCAGAGTAGGATTCTATTGCATTGGCAGGTACATACTCTACACAGACCGGTGCGCCATAACCAATCAGAGGTGCAGTTGGCCTATATGCAAATAGACCATTGCCATATATGGATCAGTGCCATTCACTTTGAACTGTACTGTGTTTACAGCATCAACAGTCGTGTGTAGATGTGCTTGTATTGAGATCAAAATAAGAGCTACATGTAGCGACGTGCACGTGTTCATATCCTTTGCTATTTAGTGAGTTATTAGACCAGTTATAGATCAATTGCAGTCAGCAATGAGGGAGTGAATGTGAAAAACGTGTACATTTTCAGTCACCTCCTTATCTGAAGGACAAGTGTATAAACAAGTTAATGTCAAGCCCTGCATGTTTTCAAATGTGTCATTGAATGTAGGCCTACATTGAACACCACACATTGGCTGCTACTGTACGCTGAATGATAGAACAGCTATTTCCATGTTAAAATGTTATGGGATGCATTTCCTCCACTCTGGTAGGCTACATTATGATCAAATAGCCACAGTAGCCTACTTGACCACTGTTAAAATGAACTTAAAGTGAGTACAGCCTCACTGTTCACAGTAAACATGCGCCGGAAGTTGCACAGAATTTATACAACATTACCTCCTCGACACTGATTCTCAACACTGTGGCCCCATAAGGGTGCGTCATCAGTCACCTCCTGTATTCCCTGTATACGCATTGACTGCGTGGCCTCACACAATTCCAACTCTCATCATCAAGTTCGCTGACAACATAACAGTAATAGGCCTGATTACCAACAACAACGAGACGTCCTACAGCAGTGTTCCCCAACTGGTGCCGCTGGTTTTATTTGTCTCCAAGTTGTCAGATTTTTATAATTTATACATTTCATTTTTGGAGATAAGACTGTAAAACACCAGGGAATCAGCTCCAATTGATTTTAATTTTGGAAATCTGTTCCCAAGTATTCCCACGCAGGTCATTTGCAGTCTACAAATGACTGGTAATTATGTTCAAGAAAAAATCAGTCCGAGGCTGAATCTAGTTGTTGGTCCATGGCCTAGAGGGAGGAGGTAGGCACTCAGGTGTCGCAGGAAGGCCAAAAAGATCATCGGAGACTCCAGCCACGGCGTGGTTGCACGTGGTCTATGGTTGTGATGCCAGTTGGACGTAATGCCAAATTCTTTAAAACGATGTTGGAGGTGGCTTATGGTAGAGAAATTAACATTACATTTTTTGGCAACAGCTCTGATGGACATTCCTGCAGTCAGCATGTCAATTGCACACTTCCTCAACTTGAGACATCTGTGGTACTGTGTTCTGAGAAAACTGCACATTTTAGAGTGGTCTTTTATTATCCAATGATCCTGCTGTTTAATCAGCTTATTGATATGCCACACCTGTCAGGTGGATGGATTATTTTGTCAAAGGAGAAATGCTCACAAAAAGGGTGTAAACGAATATGTGCACACCATTTGAGGGAAATAAGCTTTTTGTCATTTTGGAAAATTTCTGCGATCTCAAACATGGGACCAACACTTTACATGTTGCGTTTTATTTTTGTTTAGTATATTTTTTTACTTCACTTGGTCCCCACACCCCCTCTGGTAATTTAGTCTGGCTGCTGCTCCCATTATGGCAATTCCCCCTTACCCCCTCTACAGTCTTTACTCTGCCTCCACCCCAATGGATATTTATTTATTCATCACTGCTACAATATTTCTATTGATATGTTTTTTTTTTATTAGCTACCATTTTTCATTGTTTTATTTCACTTAGTCCTGCATGTTGGAGCGCGGAGCCTAAGATTTTCACTGTACCCTGCAATCATACCTGCAACCCTGTACATGTAACTAACACTGAATCTGAACAATATCAGCATTGTGGCTAGGGGACAAAAGGGACAGATCTGAGCACGTTGGCATCTTCAAGTGGCTTAAACGCAAATTCTTGGCAGCATCGGAGCAACCCAAGTAACCTTTCACTCCCCCTCTCCTCTTATCCCATTGTGCCCAATCAAAAACACCCTACCCATTGGCGACGTGCCCCGTTGTCCTCGTGTTGTCATGTTTTGCTCGATGACACCTGACTTTCAAACTGCCTGCATGACAATAGGTTGTGACGCTCTGTCTGAATGCTAGTGGGGAGTGTCCTCTCAGGTTCAAGTGTCGTGTTGGAGATCACTCTCTCTTCATGATGCGTAACATCTCTCACTTATGTGTTTTACGCTCTGTCAAAGATTGTGACTGTCTGACAACCCAGTGAACCCACCTTCGTATCTCCTCTCTTCTCTCACTTAATCTCTCTCTCTCCCTTTCACAGATTGTGATAGCGAAGTCACCTGTGGCCCCGTTTGCTGTTCTAAACTACACCGTCCAGAAGGAGGGCATCCGTCTAGAGGGTGAGTCGACAGTCAGTCAGCTGGCCATACAGATGGCCTCCCTGTAATGAAGCTGACTTCCCAGCCAATGGGGGCACTTACTGTATTTTATACAACAGTGCTTTTTCTGGATGACTTCATCTTCTTCACCCAATGTACAAAACCCATGACCCTGTCTCACGTTTGGGTTAAAAGGGGCAAATAGCCCACCTCTCAGGGCTTTATAGTCATATGACTATGATTTTAGGAAACTGAGAGCAGGTTTTCTCCATATGGAAATATTACCTTAGAGCAGCTCTCTGTTCTCTCTTGATGTTGCATATTCCAGTAGTACATTCAGTGAACTGGAGAACAGGAAGAGGGGAGTGAAAGAGGAGCTCTCCTTCGCTCCCACCTGCCCCCTCCCCCCCCTCCCCTTCATTTCCCCTTCTGTAGTATCTGACCACTGAATAAACCATAGATTCCCCCTCAGGACAGATGTGCCCTTCAAGCTGCTCGCCATAACTCACTGGGCTGTTTTCACTCCGAATCTGAAACCTGAAATCTTATTGGAACACGGTAACATAAATCAAAGCCTAAAAGAGCGTGTGGTGAGGGGTATTTTGGTGTTTGTGTATGTGGGGTTTCAGAATCGTAACCTGTTTAACCTGCGCACCCCCACTGCCTCTCTGTCAGAGTTCATTAGTTGGAACCGTTTGATTTACCCACAAGCCCTCAGGCTCCTGTTGATCTATGTTGGTGCCAGACACCGCTAAAGTTTTATAGGAAATGTAATATCACAAAATAACATTCTGTTAAGGGGGGGTACACTATACTGTTTTTTCCACACTTTAGTAGATTGAGCATTGCATTTGAAAAAAAAATAGGCCTAGTTGTACTTATTCTTCACAAGGAGATGTAGAATGTCTACAAAGTACTCCCCGTGACTTGTTGCCACCTATCTTCATCCATGTGTGAATGTACAAAAATGACAGATGAGCAAAAATGACAGTAAAAAATAAATAATTTAAATACTGAGCTATATTGTATGATCAAACAATTGGGCATTTTATATTATTTTATAATACAATTGCTCAGAGAAAGATGTTTTGTGGAACAAGTCATCTTTTTATCTCAAAGGGAGTGGCAAAAATATTGACACCCCTTTTTTTTCAATACATCACCTTGCGTGGGTAACGGCACTGAGCCTTTTTCTAAAATGTTTTGGGAGGGATCTTAAAACATTCTGCCATACAGAATCCTTCCAGATCCTTGATATCCTTCGTCTGCGCTTATGGACTGCCCTATTCAGTTCAAACCACAGGTTTTACAAGGGGTTTGAAGTCCGGAGACCAAGATGGCTATTGCAAAATGTAGAATTTTGTGGCCAATTAACCATTTCTTTGTGGATTTTGATGTGTGCTTGGGGTTATTGTCTTTTATTTATCCAGGAATGGATCTCCCAGCAAGACAACTCTCCCTTGTCGAGAGTTGTTGCACGATAATTCCCGGGTTCTCAGGCATTATTGCGTAAGTTTTTTTATGCAGTCATTTTTGCTCATCTTTATCAAGGGTGTCAATATGAAAATAGAGCTCACAACTGTGTGGCCACACACGACTCCAACTCCATCATCAAGTTGGTTGACGACACGATTGTGGTCGGCCTGATCACCAACGGCGATGAAACAGCCTACAGAGAAGAGGTCAGCGACCTGGCAGTGTCGTGCCAGGACGACAACCCCTCCCTCAATGTCAGCAAGACCAAGGAGCTGATCGTGGACTTCAGGAAACGGGCATATGCACACTTCAATCCAGATCGACGGGGCTGTTGTGGAGAGGGTCAAGATCTTCAAGTTCATTACTGTCCATATCACTGAGGACGTAACATGGTCCGTAACATGGCCCATCAGATCCTTAGGAACCTTTACAGCTGCTCCATCGAGAGCATCCTGACTGGTTGTATCACCGCCTGGAATGTCGGAAGGCCCTACTGTAGGTGGTGTAGACGGCCCAGTGCATCACTTGGGGTGAGCTCCCAGCCATCCAGGACATACATGCCAGGTGTCTGAAAAAAGGCCTGAAAAATTGCCAAAGACTCCAGCCACCTGAGACATGGACTGCTCTCCATGCACCCGTCCAGCAGGCAGTACTGGTGTATCCTACCCTGCTGCTAAAATTATTATTGATTATCTATCTATCCTGCTACTCGTCACTATTACTCCTATTTACACTTGAAGTCGGAAGTTTACATACACCTTAGCCAAATACATTTCAACTCAGTTTTTCACAATTCCTGACATTCAAACCAAGTACAAATTCCCTGTCTTAGGTCAGTTAGGATCACCACTTTATTTTAAGAATGTGATATTTCAGAATAATAGCAGAGAGAGTGATTTATTTCAGCTTTTATTTCTTTCATCACATCCCCGTGGGTCAGAAGTGTACATGCACTCAATTAGTATTTGGTAGCATTGCCTTTAAATTGTTTAACTTGGGTCAAACGTTTCGGGTAGCCTTCCACAAGCTTTTGGCACATTCCTTCTGACAGAGCTAGTGTGACTGAGTCAGGGTTGTAAAGGCCTCCTTGCTCACACGCGCTTTTTCAGTTCTGCCCACAAATGTTCTATAGGATTCAGGTCAGGGCTTTGTGATGGCCACTCCAATACATTGACTTTGTTGTCCTTAAGCCATTTTGTCACAACTTTGGAAGTATGCTTGGGGTCATTGTCCATTTGGAAGACCCATTTGCGACCAAGCTTTAACTTGATGTCTTGAGATGTTGCTTCAATATATCCACATAATTTTCATCCCTCATGATGCCATCTATTTTGTGAAGTGCACCAGTCCCTCCTGCAGCAAAGCACCTCCACAACATGATGCTGCCACCCCTGTGCTTCACGGTTGGGATGGTGAAGCAAGGATGGTGCAAGCCTCCCCCTTTTTCCTCCAAACATTATGATAGTCATTATGGCCAAACAGTTCTATTTTTGTTTCATCAGACCAGGGGACCTTTCTCTAAAAAGTAAGATCTTTCTCCCCATGTGCAGTTGCAAACCGTAGTCTGGCTATTTTATGGCGGTTTTGGAGCAGTGGCTTCTTTCTTGATGAGTGGCCTTTCAGGTTATGTCGAAATAGGACTCGTTTTACTGTGGATATACAGTGCCTTGCGAAAGTATTCGGCCCTCTTGAACTTTGCGACCTTTTGCCACATTTCAGGCTTCAAACATAAAGATATAAAACTGTATTTTTTTGTGAAGAATCAACAACAAGTGGGACACAATCATGAAGTGGAACGACATTTATTGGATATTTCAAACTTTTTTAACAAATCAAAAACTGAAAAATTGGGCGTGCAAAATTATTCAGCCCCCTTAAGTTAATACTTTGTAGCGCCACCTTTTGCTGCGATTACAGCTGTAAGTCGCTTGGGGTATATGTCTATCAGTTTTGCACATCAAGAGACTGAAATTTTTTCCCATTCCTCCTTGCAAAACAGCTCAAGCTCAGTGAGGTTGGATGGAGAGCATTTGTGAACAGCAGTTTTCAGTTCTTTCCACAGATTCTCGATTGGATTCAGGTCTGGACTTTGACTTGGCCATTCTAACACCTGGATATGTTTATTTTTGAACCATTCCATTGTAGATTTTGCTTTATGTTTTGGATCATTGTCTTGTTGGAAGACAAATCTCCGTCCCAGTCTCAGGTCTTTTGCAGACTCCATCGGGTTTTCTTCCAGAATGGTCCTGTATTTGGCTCCATCCATCTTCCCATCAATTTTAACCATCTTCCCTGTCCCTGCTGAAGAAAAGCAGGCCCAAACCATGATGCTGCCACCACCATGTTTGACAGTGGGGATGGTGTGTTCAGGGTGATGAGCTGTGTTGCTTTTACGCCAAACATAACGTTTTGCATTGTTGCCAAAACGTTCAATTTTGGTTTCATCTGACCCGAGCACCTTCTTCCACATGTTTGGTGTGTCTCCCAGGTGGCTTGTGGCAAACTTTAAACGACACTTTTTATGGATATCTTTAAGAAATGGCTTTCTTCTTGCCACTCTTCCATAAAGGCCAGATTTGTGCAATATACGACTGATTGTTGTCCTATGGACAGAGTTTCCCACCTCAGCTGTAGATCTCTGCAGTTCATCCAGAGTGATCATGGGCCTCTTGGCTGCATCTCTGATCAGTCTTCTCCTTGTATGAGCTGAAAGTTTAGAGGGACGGCCAGGTCTTGGTAGATTTGCAGTGGTCTGATACTCCTTCCATTTCAATATTATCGCTTGCACAGTGCTCCTTGGGATGTTTAAAGCTTGGGAAATCTTTTTGTATCCAAATGCCTGGTGTGTTCCTTGTTCTTCATGATGCTCTCTGCGCTTTTAACAGACCTCTGAGACTATCACAGTGCAGGTGCATTTATACGGAGACTTGATTACACACAGGTGGATTGTATTTATCATCATTAGTCATTTAGGTCAACATTGGATCATTCAGAGATCCTCACTGAACTTCTGGAGAGAGTTTGCTGCACTGAAAGTAAAGGGGCTGAATAATTTTGCACGCCCAATTTTTCAGTTTTTGATTCGTTAAAAAAGTTTGAAATATCCAATAAATGTCATTCCACTTCATGATTGTGTCCCACTTGTTGTTGATTCTTCACAAACAATACAGTTTTATATCTTTGTTTGAAGCCTTAAATGTGGCAAAAGGTCGCAAAGTTCAAGGGGGCCGGATACTTTCGCAAGGCACTGTAGATAATTTTGTACTTGTTTCCTCCATTATCTTCACAAGGTAATTTTCTGTTCTGAGATTGATTTGCACTTTTCACATCAAAGTACTTCTTGAGCGGTATGACGGCTACGTGGTCCCATGGTGTTTATACTTGCGTACTATTGTTTGTACAGATGAACGTGGTACCTTCAGGCATTTTGAAATTGATCCCAAGGATGAACCAGACTTGTGGAGGTTTACAATTTTTGATTTTCCCATGATGTCAAGTAAAGAGGTACACCTCCAATTGACTCAAATGATGTCAATTAGCGTATCAGAAGCTGTTTAAAGGCACAGTCAAGTTAGTGTATTTAAACTTCTGACCTACTGGAATTGTGATACGTGGTAAGTGAAATAATCCGTCTGTAAACAGTTTTTGGAAAAATTACTTGTGTTATGCACAAAGTAGATGGACTAGTGACGGGAAGGTCGGTTAGGACAACGCTCTAATCACTAGGCTATCCTGTTAACAGTCACTTTTTCCCAATCCCCGCTTACATGTACATTTCTACCTCAAACTACTCCAGAAAATGTGTTATTGGCACTGTTGTCACGCCCTGACCATAGAGAGCCCTTGGTTCTCTATGGTGTAGTAGGTCAGGGCGTGACTAGGGGGTGTTTTCGATATTTCTATGTTGGTGTTTTGTATGGTTCCCAATTAGAGGCAGCTGGTATCGTTGCCTCTAATTGGGGATCATATTTAGGTAGCCTTTTTTCCCACCTGTGTTTGGGGGATATTGTTTTGTGTTTGTGCACCACTAGTTTCACGTTTCGTTATTGGTTTATTGTTTTTAGTTTAAAGTTTCACCGTAATAAAGATGTGGAACGTCAATCCCTCTGCGCCTTGTTCCGCTCATTACGACGATCGTGACAAAATATCCCACCAAGCAAGGACCAAGCAGCGTGTGATGGAGGTAAAGGAGTTTTGGACCTGGGAATAGATATTAGGGCTGTCAAACTATTCAAATAATTAATCGTTAAATTCTGTTAATCATACATTTTCTATTTGTTTAAATTTGGTGCTAAATGAAAACATTCACTTTTTTAAGCAGGCATTTATTGACTCAAACACAAAACTATTTTGTATCAAAGTTTTTATTGGCAAATTCACCATAAGTACAGCAATACAAAAGTCCTGTAACTTAATAATGCTCCCGGTAGGCCTACTAACGTTCCCTCGTAAATTCTCACACACACAGTTGAAGCTTCAGCCATTCCAAATGATTGTCCTCCCAATTACTGATTTGGAGGGTTGGCAATAAGAAAAAAAAGAGAACTGGATCTATGGGAACAAAGAGCATAAACCTGTCCAACAATGTCATGAATTCCACAGAACATAAACCTGTGACCATACACTTCAGTCGTCCTCCTATTTCTTTTCACTGAGCCAGTTTCATAGACAAAACAAGCCTGTTGACATTTTCAGATGATAAAGCTGCTCTCTTCTTTTGTACGATATGCCCAGAGTGAAAACAACCTCGCACAAGGTAATGATGTGGCAGGCGTTGCCAGGTACCTTTGCAGGCCAGCCTAGTGTGTGTGCCCTTGCATGCTGTGACCACCACTGTAGTGGACAGTCCTTAAACATTGGGTTGAGTGATGTGGCTATCTTCAGCCATGTGAATGTCAGCTTGAATCTTACCATGTAGGCAGGGTCATCATCAGAGCACTCCATCACCCGAAGGAGATGACACAAAGCAGGCGACACCACTGAGCAGGAAATGCACTTCTATCCTCCCAGAAGTTCAGTCAAGTACCTGCAGTGAAAGATATTTCAAAATCATTTCAATCACTTGTGAGAGACTTGTTATACACAGACTCTCTCTCACACACACTTTACACTCTCACTCTCTCACACTTAAACACAAAATCTTATAACACTAATAGTAAGATTACCTGCAGGGCTCCAGTAGTACCTCCAGCTTCTGCAGTTTCTCCAGTTCAGCTGTGGTTGGCATGTTGATGTTTGTTTTCTGTTGGGCCAGAGCATCTCTTTGTTTGTTGGTTTCTGTGGAACATGCTTTACCATTTCCAGAGTAGAATTTCATCTCGTTGTGACATCTTGTGCGTGTGATTCCTTCTTTAGCCCATTTGCAACTTGATGTTGTCCTAGCTCTGCAGCGTTTGGTGGGCTGAAATGCCCAACCATTTTACGGGTGTTTGGCTAGGGCATTGTCGAACCCGCTGTACTAGGGACACTGATGGGAGTGCATGTTTTCAAAAGGCAGATGTCTTGCAGCTGTAATCAAGTTCCGTGTGCTGTCTGTGCAAATTGAGCTAACTTTGTTATCAATGTTCTACTGTTTTGCTAGATCCATGAAATGCTCTGGCACATTTCAGCAGTGTCTCTCTTCTGTATTCCTTATGGCCAGAGCGTGTGAATGCAGTTTCCAACCGTTGCATGCTTCAACTCCTCTGCTTTCGTAGCCCTCTCGCTTTCATACAGCTTGTGTATTCTTGTAACGACGGTGGCTCTCGGGTATCTCGTACGTTGAGTCGTTTGATGCGATCCAAATTATATCCCTCAAGCCTTTGTCCTCCACAATGTGGACTGGCCTGTAAGCTGTAGCTAGCCTCTTGGCTATTGCTTGTGTAAGCTTGCTGCTCGATGACATAGGCCTCTCGTGCGCACACACTTCTAGCTTAGCCTGCCGAAGATGTCCTCCATTGTTACTTGTATTGCCGGCATCAACGGTATGTTTCGCTTGTAAATCAAATTTTATTTGTCACATCCCCCGAATACAACAGGTGTAGACCTTAGAGTGAAATTCTTACTTGCAAGCCCTTAACCAACAATGCAGTTTTGAGAAAAATATGTGTTTTAAGTTAGAAAATAAGAAATAAAAGTAGCGAATAATGATAATGAAGGGGGGGAAATTATACCGAAGACTCAATGTACTTCGGTAATAAAAAAATTCAGCCTTGCAGTGGATGCAAATTAATCCAGACAGCCATCTGGGAGGGATTTGAAATGTAATTAGCCATTTAAAAGCCCCTCACTAGCATTCTCCATCATTCAGTCCATACAAGTAGCTAGCTAGTAAAGGTGTTGTCAAACTAGCGCATCGGCTGCCAGGGTTTTAAGTTGGAACAATGCATGGTTCAGGGGGTCAAACTAAGAAAATTCATTAATTTCTTCCCAAAAATGTAAGCATTAATCCGTTATTAACGTGTTAACTTTGACAGCCCTTATACACGCACGTGTGCGCAATGGGTCAAAAGTTTTAGAACACCTACTCATTCAAGGTTTTTCTTTATTTTAACAATTTTCTACATTGTAGAATAATAGTGAAGACATCAAAACTATGAAATAATGCATATGGAATCATTTAGTAACCAAAATAGTGTTAAACAACAGCTTTGCACACTCTTGGCATTCTCTCAACCAGCTTCATGAGGTAGTCACCTGGAATGCATTTCAATCAACAGGTGTGCCTTCTTAAATATGTATTTATGGAATTTCTTTCCTTCATGCTTTTTGAGCCAATCGGTTGTGTTGTGACACGGTTGGGGGTATACAGAAGATGGGCCTATTTGGTACGAGACCAAGTCCATATTATGGCCAGAACAGCTCAAATAAGCGAAGAAAATGACATTCCATCATCACTTTAAGACATGAAGGTCAGTCAGTACAAAACATTTCAAGAACTTAGTTTCTTCAAGTGCAGTCGAAAAAACCATCAAGCGCTATGATGAAACTGGCTCTCATGAGGACTGCCACAGGAATGGAAGACCCAGCGTTACCTCTGCTGCAGAGGATAAGTTCATTAGAGTTACCAGCCTCAGAAATTGCAGCCCAAATAAATACTTCAGAGTTCAAGTAACAGACACATCTCAACATCAACAGTTCAGAGGAGACTGTGAATTAGGCCTTTGTGGTCAAATTGCTGCAAAGAAACCACTCTACTAAAGGACACCAATAATAAGAAGAGACTTGCTTGGGCCAAGAAACACAGGCAATCGACATTAGACCAGTGGAAATCTGTCCTTTTGGTCTGATGAGTCCAAATTTGAGATTTTTTGTTCTAAAAGCCGTGTCTTTGTGAGACGCAGAGTAGGTGAACATTTTATCTCCGCATGTGGTTCCCAGCATGGAGGAGGTGGTGTGGGGGTGCTTTGCTGGTGACACTGTCGGTGATGTATTTAGAATTCAAGACACACTTAACCAGCATGGCTACCACAGCATTCTGCAGCGATATGCCATCCCATCAAATTTGCACTTAGTCCCACCTATCATTTGTTTTTCAACAGGACAATGACCCAACAGACCTCGGTTGTGTAAGGGCTATTTGACAAAGAAGGAGGGTGATGGGGTGTTGCATTAGATGACCTGGCCTCCACAATCACCCGAGCTCAACCCAATTTGAGATGGTTTGGGATAAGTGCTCAGGATATGTGGGAACTCCTTCAAGACTGTTGGAAAAGCATTCCTCATGAAGCTGGTTGAGAGAATGCCAAGAATGTGCAAAGCTGTCATCGAGGCAACGGGTGGCTACTTTGAAGAATCGAAAATTGAAAATATATTTTGATTTAACACTTTATTTGGTTACTACATGTTTCCATATGTGTTATTTCATAGTTTTGATGTCTTCACTATTATTCTACATTGTAGAAAATAGTAAAAAAAATAAAGAAAAATCCTTGAATGAGTAGGTGTGTCAACTTTTGACTGGTTCTATATGTATATAGTTATACTATTTTGATATTGATTATTGCACAGTTGGGTAGAGCTTGCAAGTTAAGAATTTCACTGTACTTGTGCATGTGACAACTTTTATAATTCCGGACCCCATTGTAAGTGAGCATTGGAAACCAGGTTTCCATCCAATCTTTTTACGCAAGTAAATTATGTGTAAAAGCTGAGATGTTTTCAGCACTTTTATTTTCATGACTGATCAAAGCTCGTTTTATGGCTCTCTTATCCCTCCGCAGTAGACATGGTGAGCAATATGTTTGGAGCGTCAAAACGCAATCAAATTGCAGTACCGAATCGCAATAAATGTCGTATCGGCACCGAAGTATCGTGATAGCGTTATATTGTAAAGACTCTTGCAATTCCCAGCCTTAGCGTTAGTATCCTCTTGTCGTATTTCAGTATGGCTTTCTTTGAAAAGCTCTTCTCTCTCCTCTCCCGCTCCTCCAGTGAATGGGTCGTGTTAATCTGGCCTTCTCCTCACAAGTGTGTCTTTGATGTGATGTGAGCACTGCTTCCTGCCAGCTTCCAAATAGAGCTCTCCTACCAGAATGTGGTTTCTTCTTTTTCCCACTGAATACACCAGGGCTTTGATTTGGCTTTATGATGCAGTGGGTACAAACTCGCCCTCAGTGTTCACTGCTCACTCACTCTCACCCTGCCATCGCATCGTCATGCCAACAACCGGTCCCCTTGATGCACGCACTAAGTAGCTGACACACACAACTGACCCTGTCGGGTTTAGCTGTTCACGTGTTCATCATCATTTGTGAAAGCTGCTTTGAGATAGGACATGGAGATGCTTGAGAGATGCTATATCTCTGTAATTTTAGGTTGTTTGCCGTTCTCAATGGCAGCATGTTGTAGATTGTTGGCGTTACCGATGATAATGGTGCACGATTACACAATTATGTGATGAATAATACCTGGTTTAACCCCAACCTCTAAGACCCGACTGGTTTGGAAACCTGCATTACATTTCCAGCAGATTTTAATAACATTTTAGCTCGGCCTACTCAAAAAGCTGGCAAATGGTTATTTAAAAACACTTAAAAAAAATATATATATTTTTTTTTTAAGTACAACATGGTTACGCAAGTAGGGGAAAGTGTGCTTTACTGGAAAAAAGAACATCTGCCCGTCCAATCCAATTGGACAACTGGTGTGTGGAAGTTAAATGTGACACTCCGCACCCCTAGCCAGGCAGTGGACGGTTGGCTCCCTTTCTCTTCTCCTTGCGTCTCATTAAATGATCTCATTACCATTCCATCCATCCATCGCACATTGCTTTCATTAGGAGCAGCAGCAGCTAGCTATCCTATCCCTGGGCATTACGTAACTTCCCTTCCCCTCAGCTTTTGTCAGGAGACGATTTCGTGACCGGGGTTTGGGACTAGCCCTGCCAGAAAGTCAACCCCCTCATTCTTCGGGCCTGTCAGATGGGTTCTCTGTTTCTGTTTCACGCAGAGAGAGAGACAGAAGAAACCATGCACAGTCACTAGTACACCTGAGTACAAATACTATTTGAAATCATTCAAATACTTTGAGCATTTTCTCTCGCCTGCCTGGAGAGCCATAGGGGTGGGATTTATATTTTTGCAACTATTTTATTATTCGCGTGGCAAACTCAATCAAACGCGGCTAGAGTCTGTGAAATTATTTGAAATAGTGTTTGAGCCCAGGTCTGAATTCTGATAGATACACAAGGCAACATCTGGGAAACTAATGTGGAAGAATACAGCACATCAGGAGCTTTGGAAGCCACAAAAGACACACAAAAAAACATTCCCAGCATAGCTTAAAGATAGTGGGAACAGACACAAGTGTAGTCTACCTGTGTGGAAGGCTATATTTCAGGCACCGTTTCTGTTGGGCTAGCTTTATCTGTGTACCGTGCCTTTTCAAGTCGTTGGAAAAGAGTTGAGATGGGTAATTGTGAGGGAACTGCAAATCCCCTGACGGGTCTGATGATGATGATGATTTTGAAAAGCAAAGGGCTTCTCTCTAGAGAAAGAGAGGAACCAAACCCGAGCCAGGTGCTTGAGAGGAGAGCGGGTTAGAGAATAGAAAAAGAGAGGAGGATAGGGGGATTGGAGAGAGAAGAGAGCATCAGAGGAAAAAGCACCTTCCTCTCCACAAGATCCCGCATGCCTGGGAATTCACTTCTTGTTTTCAGGAATACTTATGGGCCAACCTGGCAGCTCACTACGGGCGAAAAAGTGCTGTCACTGCACAACCCTGAGTAACTGTGTAACTCTATAAGGCTACGGACCCTATCTCAGCTAGCTCGCTGTGCTATGTCTGTGCCATTCCATTTGGTCACCTACGGTCCTATGCAGTTACTGCCACTTTACAGCTTAAGCAGTCAGTCTCTGCAGGAGAGACACTCAGAGACTCACAAACCAGATGATAATGGAATATGGGCTAGTAAGAGAGTCTCCAGATTTTTCTGTGTTGGTTCCATTAGGAGAACTTTTATATTGTGTTATACACTTAGAGCAGGGGTTCTTGAACTTTTTCTGCCTGGGACTCAAATGAGAGAGTCTGTTTTCCTGGGACCCAAGCTTAGGAAAATATGCAACTATACATAAATATCGGTACATTTCATTGCCCTTATGCCTAAAACAAATGCAATATAGACAAAAACAAGTAAACATGAAATTAAATATCCATATAAATATCTATTCATGATTATTTTCCCCCCATTAAAAACACTCTTACATATCTGTCTAGGTTGGAACTGTTGCTGTTAAAATACAATAAATAATTTTCATTCTGAACTGGAATAAACTGATTGATCACACAGATGAATAACAGAACACACACACATGCTTTTTCATAGTGCAACCCTAAGTAACATTACAGATGAAAAATGATCAGGCCTACTGTACATCTTACTGTATAAATTATTGTTGAAAGAAAGTCTAAGTTGGAACTGTTGCTGTTGAATTACAATACATATTTTTTTTTATTCTGAACTGGAATAAACTGATTGATCACATTTGTAGACCAGAAAACACACACAGTCCTTATGAGAGTTGTGTGGCATGTTGAAGTTTTCATCAAGCATGTCTATTCTGGGCTCAGTGTGTTTGCCTCAAAAAGCGTCTTGCTTCAACTATTTTATTCCAGTTCAGAATAAAAATGATTATAGTTCCAACCTAGACTAGATTTCAACAGTCATTTCTACAATTAAATGTACAGAAGGCCTGAATTGTTCATCTTCATCTGTACTGTTATTTAGCTAGCTTGCTGTGACGAATGTTAGCTATTAGCTGTGTACAAGGCCAGGGGATTGTTTGAAAGAGAAACTCACATCTACTACTATGAGAGTTAGTACGCCCTTATTTCTGCTCATCATCACCCGTTATAAAATGACAACAATGCCCTGCTAGCTGACTTACTTTTCCACTGTTGAAGCACTGTTTCCTGGAGCATTCTGCCCTGTTCAGAAAGAACTCCCTGGGTTTACCATCATGCTGTGGATGTTTGGCCAGGATGTGTCTTTTTATTCAATTGTTCATTATGCGAGTCTCATTACTAAGCACTTCCCCGCACAAAACACATTGTGGGCGCTCCTCGTTGTACGTTTGTATGAAAGAGAAGAGAAACTCATCGCTGTATTTGCGTTTCATGACAATTGAGCTCAGTCAGAACTTGTGGCTAGCAATATTCCGTTTGATGAGTGAGTGAGTGATGGCGAGTGGGAATGACAAGTCAGTGGCTGACAGCACATCATCTGCTGCCTGAACGACAGCGCTGCGTCTTGTGTGTCGCGGAGTGATCTTCAAGAAAACTGCAGAAAAAAGATCCGGTAAACAGCAAAGCACACAGACATCTCCCTCTCACATTCGCACAGCTGCCAAACCGAGCAGAGACCGCTGCTTAAGCAGAAAGCGCACTGAACAGAGAGCGCAGATGCAAAGTGCCAAATCAATTCCAGTAATTAATTAAACAATTATAAATGTACACTGACACTTCGCGACCCACCATTAACAGGTCCTCGACCCTTTAAGAAAGGCGGATTTAGAGAATCTTAAGTAGGACTGGATATATGATGACAAGTTATTGTGTAACCCATCAGACAGCTCTCTGCCAATCCGGTCCCAGCGGTGTGACATCCACATGTTCAGACTTGTGTAAGCGTCAAAGACACAGGTCGTCGGGTACGTGTGTGACAAAGGAGACTTATTCAGGTTCATCTTCCAGCCCTGAGGTGAGGATTAAACCTAAGACGCAGACCCCCTATCCTCCCCCGTCCCTTTCAGTCAACCAAGACCCAACCATGCTTCTCTGATTCCTCACTGTTGTCCTGTAATCTTAGTAAACCCAACACTATGTCAACCTATTGTCTGGACCTCGTTTTACATCACTGTGACAGTGAGAGGTTTTACTTGAATATCGTCTGTTGTTTAATGTGCATGTTATCTGTAGCTGGGGATCGGGTGGAACATGTGAGGCCATGTAACCAGAGTGATCCCAGTGGGTATATAGGGTACAGTGTATTGAACAACCTCATGGCGTCATACTGCCTGAACAGGGCCCCAGATGAGATCAGGTTCTTTCCTGGAAGACGTTTTCGAAATGGAGTGAAACCGGGAGCTAGTTTCTGAGCTTGTTTTCCGTTGCAAAACCTTTTGAAACTGTGTGCACTACTGAACATGACCCAGGCCGCTACTGATAGATGTACTCTCTCTCTCTTAATCTCCACCCACCTACAGTACACTGTGAACTCCGCTATCATAACACCTTCAGATGAGGTAGCCTTCAGATGAGGTAGCGACGTGTCGGTACCCGGTACTTTTATCATTATATTGCCCTTCACCGACCTGGTTTACTGTGAACGCCTACCTAGGAGGATGGAGGAGGTGGCTAAAGTTGGAGTGTTGACACGCCGGGTTGCAACATTATAGGCTTCGCAAGTCTGCGTGGCTGGTTTTGTTGGGCAATATTATAATTGCCCAACAAGTTTTCAGAAATACTGTTTGATCAGATTAGCAGTGCAAATATGCCTGGGTCCTTGTCTTGTATGGTCTGGTCCCAGTCCTGTCACTCTGTTACAAAGTTATGACCAAAGGGATTGTTTGTAAGGTCTGAGTTTCATCCGAACTCTCTATTGATCCCTCCTCCACCCCTCCTCCTCTGCAATTCTTCCTCTTTCATTTCTTGCGGTTCAGTTCATTGAGTTCCTCTGCTTTTCAGAGCAACTCAATGCAACTGCCGAACACATGTAAAAACCCCTGGAATGTCAGATGGATGGCATCCAAGATATTTTAATCTCCAAGTTTGAAATCCGATTCTGGGTTTTGGTTCGGCTCTTCCTCTGTTTAGAATGGAGGCATCCATGGTTTGATGACAGTCTTGAGTGTTGTTTGTCTTTGGGAAGCAATTTCTCTCTCTTTTTGTTTGTGTGTGTCTGTTTGTGTGTGTTTGTTTGTCAGCGGCAAGCCCGTCCTGACCAGTTTACATAGAAATGCACTGTTTACATATTTCTCCTCGTCTGAGGAGTGAAACGTGATTACCGTTGGCAACAACTCTGTAATTTATCCAACATCTCTCTTATCAGTAGTTGTGTTTTCAGTGGTTTATATCAGGTAGACCATGGTGAACCCACTGCTCGATCAGGTATGCTCACCCTGACATGACCCTCCAGCATGACAATGCCACCAGCCATACTGCTCGTTCTGTGCGTGGTTTCCTACAAGAAAGAAATGTCAGTGTTCTGCCATGGCCAGCGAAGAGCCTGGATCTCAGTACGCCTGGGACCTGTTGGATCAGAGGGTGAGGGCTAGGGCCATTCCCCCCCAGAAATGTCAGGGAACTTGCAGGTGCCTTGTTGGAAGAGTGGGGTAACATCTCACAGCAAGAACTGGCAAATCTGGTGCAGTCCACGAGGAGGAGATGCATTGCAGTACTTAATGGCCACACCAGATACTGACTATTACTTTTGACCCCTCCTTTGTTCAGGGACACATTATTCAATTTCTGTTAGTCACATGTCTGTGGACCTTGTTCAGTTTATGTCTCAGTTGTTTAAACATGTATGAATGCACAGTCACATACACACTCTCGCTCACAGACATGTACACACACTCACTCACGCTCTGTCTAGCTGACTCTTCTCCCACTCTATCCTCTCTGTCTCTCTCTCGCTCTCTGTGTGTGTCTGTTTTTCTCCCTCCCTCCCTCCCTCGGCCCTGCCACACAGACAGTGCTGCCCTGTGTTGCTCCTGTGGCCTGACCTTTCCAGCCCTGACAGCTGACACGCAGCCCCGTTCCCACACCACACGCCTGCCCTGGCCACATCCTCTGAAGGACCCCCAGCCAACACACACACACATGCAAGTACAAGTGCACACACACACAGGGACACATGCACACCGACGAGACACACACCCACATACTGTACACAGGTCGGCCAGCAGCTACTTCCTAATTCCACCGTCAACCACACAGAGAGAGAACTAGCCTATAGCTATTAAACGCCAGGGCAGGAAAGATGCAGCCACACAATAGCACCAGCGGCCCCTTTTGAACTCTCTCAGTATTTCCTCAGTTCAACGTTGTTGTTTTTTCACCTTTATTTAACCAGGTAGGCAAGTTGAGAACAAGTTCTCATTTACAATTGCGACCTGGCCAAGATAAAGCAAAGCAGTTCGACACATACAACGACGCAGAGTTACACATGGAGTAAAACAAACACAGTCAATAATACAGTATAAACAAGTCTATATACGATGTGAGCAAATGAGGTGAGATAAGGGAGGTAAAGGCAAAAAAAGGCCATGGTGGCAAAGTAAATACAAAATAGCAAGTAAAACACTGGAATGGTAGATTTGCAGTGGAAGACGTTCAATGGGCATTATGTAATGTATTTACTTGAGAGGGCTGTAGTGATGAAACAGCTATAGGGCTCTGCTGGGAGCCAATGGAAACTACATGTCCTCTTTGTTTCTCACTACTGCATTTCATTGTAAGAGACATTGATTACAGTTTGTTTCTGAGGGCCACCTGAGTTGCTTTGTGTTCCTGTGACTTATGAACTTTGACCCATAAGCATCAGCAGCCTAGTTCCCATAGTAGAGGTCTTGTGCTGTGAATCTCATTCCATGTACAGTACCAGTCAAAAGTTTGGACACACCCACTCATTCAATTAATTTTCTTTAGTTTTACGATTTTCTACATTGTAGAATAATAGTGAAGAGATCAAAACTATGAAATAACACATGGAATCATGTAGTAACCAAAAAAGTGTTTGACAAATCAAAATATATTTGACATTCTTCAAAGTAGCCACCCTTTGCCTTGATGACAGCTTTGCACAGTCTTGGCATTCTATCAACCAGCTTTATGAGGAATGCTTTTCCAACAGTCTTGAAGGAGTTCCCACATATGCTGAGCACTTGGCTGCTTTTCCCTCACTCTGCGGTCCAAATGATCCCAAACCATCTCAATTGTGTTGAGGTCGGGTGATTGCAGAGGCCAGGTCATTTGATGAATCACCATCACTCTCCTTCTTGGTCAAATAGCCCTTACACAGCATGGAGGTGTGATAGTCCCACTAAGCGCGAACCAGATGGAATGGCGTATCGCTGCAGAATGCTGTGGTAGCCATGCTGGTTAAGTGTGCCTTGAATTTTAAATAAATCACAGACAGTGTCACCAGCAAAGCACCATCACACCTCCTCCTCCATGCTTCACGGTGGAAATCACATGCGGAGATCATCCGTTCACCTACTCTGCGTCTCACAAAGACACTGCGGTTGGAACTAAAAATCTCAAATTTGGACTCATCAGACCAAAGGACAGATTTCCACTGGTCTAATGTCCATTGCTCTTGTTTCTTGGCCCAAGCAAGTCTTCTTCATATTGGTGTCCTTTAGTCATGGCTTATTTGCAGCAATGGGGCCATGAGGCCTAATTCACACAGTCTCCTCTGAACAGTTGATGTTGAGATGTGGCTGTTACTTAAGTTTTCCGTATTGACTGATCTTCATGTCTTAAAGTATTGCTAGACTGTTGTTTCTCTTTGCTTATTTGAGCTGTTCTTGCTATAATATGGACTTGGTCTTTTACCAAATAGGGCCATCTTCTGTATACCACCCCTACCTGGTCACAACACAGCTGATTGGCTCAAACGCATTAAGAAGGAAAGAAATTCTACAAATTATCTTTTAACAAGCCACACCTGTTAATTGAAATACATTCCAGGTGACTACTTCATGAAGCTGGTTGAGAGAATACCAAGAGTGTGCAAAGCTGTCATCAAGGCAAAGGGTGGCTACTTTGAAGAATTTGTTTAACACTTTTTTTCCCCAATTACTTTATGATTCCATATGTTATTTCATAGTTATGATGCCTTCACTATTATTCTACAATGTAGAAAATAGTCAAAATAAAGAAAAACCCTTGAATGAGTAGATGTCCAATCTTTTGACTGGTACTGTATGTCAGAGAGACTGAGTTAACAGTGGAGTAGGTGCAAGAGCGGAGCGAAGCAGGCCAGAGGGTGGGGAATAATGGTCCCCCTGTTTGGTCTGTGGCTGTGCGACTTAAGACTCAGCGCGAGGGTAGGGGTAGGGGAGGCAGGAAGCAGGGGAAGCCTACGGGAACACCAATATCCTCTCGGAATTAAATTGCCATGCACCCGCTTTGATCCCTTTTGAGAAGGTTTTTTTATTTGGGCCAACTTTCACTTGCCCTCTCCCTCGCCCACCACCCCCTCCTCCTCCTCCCCTTTTACTCCGTTCCACCTACCAACCGCTCTCTCTCTTCATGCTTAACAGCTGGCTGGTGACAGTGCAGTTGTCCAATGAAGGGTACTGGATGGAAAGGAAGGCACCAGCAAGAGAGTACCTGGGTAGTTGTGGTAGGAGGTGGCGGTTGGGCCGGTTTAATTCACCCCTGCTCTCTTTTTCTCTACCCCTTCTTTTCCCACCCTCTTTTTCTGTCTCTCTGTGTGGTCAGACTTGCAAGCGCAGTGCTTGTAGGGATGTGGGTTACTCTGCTATGGCTGTTTCTGCCTCTCTGTCTGTGTGTGGTCCACCATCACATCTGAAACTGTGACGGGGTCATAGAGGCGGGAGGGGCAGCCATTACACCTAATCTCTGTCACATTCTACACTTCACACTCATTCTGCCGACTCACTGTGGAACTCCGCAATAAGTGGTTTTTCGTAGCATTAGCATTAAAAGGGTAATCTGGTCCCATATCTGTTTATGCAGTATAGCCAACTCCGAAATTGTCATGGTCAGGCTGAAAAAGTAACCTGGTCCGACCATCTGTTTGGGCAGTATAAGCAACTTCCTTGGTCTTATTAGCACTAAAAGAGTAGCCTGTTCCCGGACTTGTTTGTGCAGTATAGCCAACTCCTACATGGTCTTTGTTAATGCCAAACCCATAGGGATTGGTTATACAGCACAAATAGATGTGTCACCAGGCTAATAAATGAGAACACTGAGTGTAGTGGTATTAACACGACACATTTAGAAACAATAAAAATGCTATGAAACCAGTATATTAACATGAATCGTTCTCTGAAATGAAAACGCTTTCACTTCCTCCTACAGATATGCTTCCCTTGAGGTACTCATGTTGTAATCCCCTCTTTTTTTCTCTACTTTTGGCTCTAGAATGGGGAGACTGACTGAGTGCCCTAGATCAGGGGTTTTCAATCCTCTCCTCTGGGACCCTCAGACGTTCCATGTATTTGAACTACTTCAGAGCTAGCACACCTGATTCAACTTGTCAACTAATCATCAAGCCCAGGCGAGTTAGCTCAGGGCTACAACAAAATTGTAAAAAGTCTGGGGGTCTCAGAGGAGAGGTTTGAAAACCACTGCCCTAGATCTCCAGGTCTCTAGTTAGTCTTGACTGTAATTTACAGTCCATAGAGAGCCTATCTGAATTTGCCATGATTCTCTTAGCCTGGTCACGAATCTGTTTGTGCTGTTTTTCCAACTCCTATGTGGTCAATGTCACGTAAAACAGCTCAAACCAATCTGGGACAAGGCTATGATTATTTTTTATTTTTTTTGTTGTTTGCTAAAGTGGTTAATATGAAATAGTTGAATGAGTTTCAGCCTGCCTGGCTCATAAGACACATCCCAGTCAAACCCTCCTGTGTACTGAGCGGAGACCAGAGTCAACAGTCAGGAGGCACAGAGATCAATGACCAGACTTTTAATTACGCATGTTGTTTTATCTGGGAGAGTGCGTTGAAGTTTTAATTAATGCCTAGTAGTGCCTCTTCACGCATTCATACTGTATATGCACGCACACACACAGACACACACACACACAAGGGGCCAGACGAGCACCTGTGTTCCCTCTGTCCCATAAGCAGTGTGTTTGTTTTGATGAATGGCACTCGCCTGCCTGCTTCCAGTTCTGCAGTACATATCTGTCAGGAAGTCTGTTGCCAGTGTGTCCTCTCCATGGGATTATGAGTAATAAGAAGGGATTTGTATACATGCCTTTTAAATCCTATATCCGGACTCTGTGTGTGTGTGTGTGCGCTAGAAATATATAGAGTGGGATGTATAGAGCAGGGTTCCCCAACTGGCGCTCCTCCAAACCCCAAGAGCTCCAAAACTTGTATTTATTTATTGTTGGACATAAAAACCCCAAGAAATCAGCTTCAAGTGATCTTAATTTGGGAAATCTGTTCTCAAGTATTTCCACGCATAGTAGAGAGATGCGTGATCATATACAAATGTATTCAAGGTTTGAAATGATTAAGTTTTAGTCAAATATATCTGTTTGGGGTCAATTTGCAGTCTACAAATGATTTGTAATTATATTCCGGCCCCTGACCATCCGCTCAAGAAAATATCGACCCATGTCTAAATCTAGTTGATGATCCCTGGTATAGAGAGACTTGGTCTGTGTTCATAAGATGACTTTATTGGCCAATGGCAACTTGTCTTCTGCTTTATTCCAATCACGTATGAGTCCTTCTCACTGTGCTCCATTCCACTCAAACGTCAATACTATAAAACTGCACATGACATTGCTATTAGCAATTGAGCCCTCATGAATTCTAATGCAACGCGTTTAGTGCCGTGGAGTTAGATACACGGTGTAGTATTTGTCCGGCAAAATGTCATCTTGAGCATATTAGCAGAACTGACAAATTTTGGAGAGGAAGGGGGAAAAGTAATGGAGAAAGTGGAGTGAAACAGAAAAGAGAAACAGAAAATGTAATAAGACTAGAAGTCTAGGGAAAGGCAGGGAAGAGTTAAGTCTGTTTCCTGGAGGAGAATAAATTAAAAGTGGCTCGTAATCACATTGCTGGAATGCAGTCAGTGTACACTGTTAAACACTCCCTAAGCCCTGGCTCCACTTCACTCTCTCAGCACTCCACACAAAGACCTCTTTGTTCTCCTCTCCCTCGTCTTATAAAGAAATGCCCCCCCCCCCTTCTCTCTTTCCCCTTTTTTATTTATTTCCTTCTCTCTCAATCTCTGTTCTGCTCTCTCTCGGTCTCAGCTCTCGTCTCGTTCGTTCTGTTACACTTCTATACTCATTTTATTGGGCGCTCCCCCATGTCTTCTCTATCTAAGCCCTCTGTAGTTGTTCCCCTCTCCTTCTTACACTTGAAAAGATCATATTTCTCCCCAAATTTCTAGAGGGTTTGAATAGTCCCAAGGTTGCTGCTGCTGCATATCGAGAAAGACTATCTTGGAGGAGAAAATAAGGTGAGGGAGGGGAAATGAAAAAGAGAGAATATTTTCGGACCCCCTAGCAGCGCAAGGAATCTGGTGGACTTTAATCTCCTGTGCCAGAGAGAGAAAGCGAGAGGTGGAGAAAGAGAGGGCCAGGGTAGTTAAGACTCCACTGACATGAATAGAGGGGTCATAAAAACGAGCACTGAGGAGAAACGGGGTCAAAACCTGGAGAGAGAAAGGGGATATTGAAGACTGCAGTTGGTGTAAGGGGAGGGATAGTTATAACTATAGCCTGGGGTTGAGAGGGAAACAAAGATTGTAGTGGGAATACTGTTTCACGTACTGACTCCCACACAATACGGTGTTGTAGGCTGCTTTTGTCCGTACGTCCAGTGTGTTGATGACCACTTCTGTTTACAGTACGAGTATTTTTATAGCCTGGGTGTGTGACCTCTCACATGCTGTTCATTTAGTGTTACTCTGATGTGTGAATGGGTGGGTTTTCATCACTACACATCAGTAGCTAGCTTGCTCTCCAGTTTAGACTCAGAAGCTTCTCCAGCTGCTGCTCAGTATTCCCTCCACATAGTCATGGGGACATAAGTGTGTGTGTTAGAGGGAGAGACGTGTGTGTAACATTTTATTATAAACACAGAAAGCAGCATTTAAACACATTGGGCTCTATGGCTTCGGTTCACTTCTCAGTCATTTCTGGAGCAGTGGTTTATGCCATACGCAGGTGTTCAGACATTTTGTCAATATCTATCTGTGCCCAGACAAACACCTCCGATACGTATGCACTTGTGTGTGTTTATATATATATATGTGTGTGTGTGTGTGTTGGAAGTTGGAACCCCACTCCCCAAAATGAGTCACCCTCAATCACAGCTGCAACCCTCCCAGGACTGCGTGTTCCCCTGGCAGCCAAGTGCATCACATGTACTAACACACTAATAACCACAGCCGTAAAAGACAAATAAATGTACCACCTACTCCGTTAAATATGACTCAGAACCTGGACATAACATTGTGGTGCTTTCACAAGAGAGGTTATGTGGGGAAATGAGCATGGGGTAGTGTTCATCACCTCACACCCTAGTAAAATTTTAAAAACTAAAATGAGCATTTCTTATTAGAAAAATCCAGGTCGTCCCACCATGTTTCAGTACTTTTTTTTTTATCTGTTTGGTGCCTAATGAACATGACAATGGTGTAAGTATCTAGTCATCTGTCATCCTTGGGCAAAACAGAATGAGATGTTGTCATTGAGTACAAGCATGTGTGAGTTCTGAAGTGGGCGTCTTTTGCGCAAACTCACTCAGTCAACTGTTAAACAAAAACCATATTGGTGATGGTTTCAATGCTTTGGTTATACACTAAGTATACAAAACATTAAGAACACCTGTTCTTTCCATGGCATAGACTGACCTGGTGAATCGAGGTGAAAGCAATGAGGTGTAATTGATGTCACTTGTTAAATCCACTTCATTCACTGTAGATGAAGGGGAGGAGACCGGTTAAAGAAGGATTTTTAAGCATTGAGACAATTGAGACATGGATTGCGTATGTGTGCCATTCAGAGGGTTAATGGGCAATTAAAAAGATTTAACCGCCTTTGAATGGGGTATGTTAGTAAGTGCCAGGCGCACCGGTTTGTTTTCAAGAACTGCAACGCAGCTGGGGTTTCCCGTGTGTATCATGAATGGTCCATCACCCAAAGGACGGACATCCAGCCAACCTGACACAACTGTGGGTTGCATTGGAGTCAACATAGGCCAGCATCCCTGTGGAACGCTTTTGACACCTTGTACAGTCCATGCCCTGATGAATTGAGGCTGTTCTGAGGGGGTGCAACTCAATATTAGGAAGGTGTTCCTAATGTATGGTATACTTAGTGTATATGGGATCCCGAGTGGCGCAGAGGTCCAAGGCACTGCATGTCAGTGCAAGAGGGGTCACTACAATCCCTGGTTCAAATCCAGGCTGTATCACATCCTGCTGTAATTGGGAGTACCATAGGGCGGCGCACAATTGGCCCAGCATCGTCCGGGTTTGGCCGGGCTAGGCCGTCATGGTAAATAAGAATTTGTTCTTAACTGACTTGCACATAAATTGAATGAAATTACACGACCACTTTTTTCTCTCCATATTTAGGCATTGGTGGTTAGCAAACACACACACACACACTTTCACACACACACATTTATTTTATTGTCCTTGTGGGGACCAAACAATTGATTCCATTTCGAAATCTTATTTTCCTTAACCTAACCTTAACCCTAAACCTAAGGCTAAAATAGCCGTTTTCCTTATGGGGGGCTGGTGAAATGTCCCTACTTTTCCTTGTTTTACTATCCTTGTGAGGACTTCTGGTCCCCACAAGGATAGTAAAACCAAAAACACATACACTCACACACAACCAAACTCACAGGGGAAATGGAGTGTTTATGAATCATCCTAGTTTCATTTTGGCTCCCATTCGATGAGCTCTAATTTGAATCAGACGAGCCAGCCCTGTTCAGTTTCACAGTGACTAATGACTATACCCTAAGCGTTATGTTGGCCTGGCACACAGAGAGAGCATCAGCTCAGCCCTCGTACACTAAAGCCAGGGCACGTTATGTTATGGGCCCTTTTGTTCTTCTCCCTGCTGCTCCATGAGCCACAACACAACAACCGATTCAACATGACATCGGAAGGGAGAGATGTTTTCTAAAGATGGCCTATTTAATTCGGGCTGAGGAGGAGCGAGGAGTTTATTAGCAGCAGACCTGGGTTCAAATACTATTTGAAATCCTTTTAAATTCTTTATCTGCACTTGATTGTACTTGCCTGTCTCAATGGAACCAATAGAAAAGTAGTTAAAGTACAAACTTCACCCACCTGGCACTCTGGCAGGCTAGTGCAACAATCAACATGTTGAAAAGATTTCTGAATAGTACTTGAACCCAGGTGTTCTTATTAGTAGCCCAGACAGACGGCAGCAGCATAGCGGAGATGCAATGTTCTTCTGTAACCCAGCGTGGTCCAACGCCTCCCATTAGAGGCACATAGATAAACATGAAACAAAAGGGGCCTTGGCTTGGCTGACTCAATGTTTCCAGCGGGCCTAAGGGGTAGAGGGTGGGAGGAGTGGGGTAGGGGAGTACCGGGGAGGGGGAAAAACACAACCGCACTGCCCAGAAGAGTCTCTAGCTGCCTGGGATACAAGCTCCAAGCACACTGACTCATTATTAGCAATCAGAGGCTGTGGATCTGGAACCCTTTAGCTGCTCTCTTGCTGCAGTTCTGGAGCTCCGCAAGGGTCAAGCTCCCATGACTGGCTGAATCTCTGCGCTGAGAAGTTGAACTGCGTGCCGAGTGGTAATAGCCCCTCTGTAATTTAGCAGTTTGATTTGATTATTGGTGAGGTTTGTCTTGGGCCCGGGCCTGTGAAACAGAGAGAGAGCTATTTACTATTATGCAAGACTTCAAAAAGGCGGAGTGCTCAGTACAGCAGAGAACCAGAGAGGCTTGGAGGATGGTGGTGGGAGTGTTGTTAGTCCCTGTGTGTGTGTGTGCGCGCCTAGGGCTAACACCCTGCTACAGTATAGCCCTAGGCTCCTATAGGCCCCATGTTGTTACCAGAGACTAGCCAGCAGAGAGCTTGGCGGAGGCTGCTGGGGCGGAGATGGACTTGGCTCAGCTCCAGTAGGAGGGCCCACCCGCCCTGCGTTACTTTATACAGCGGCAACTTTTACCAAGGTGTTCATTTCAAGACTCCCCTTTATCTCCTTCCCTGATCCCGACTGTCTCCGTCTGAGGGGCCATAAATGAAAGGTGGAGGGGTGGATACAGGAGCCCCCCCTCTGACAGACAGATGCAGAGCTCCTGTTCTGTTCCCCATCCCCTATCGCTGATATGGACTCCTGCCTGCAGAGCGCTTTCTATTGCTCATCTCCCTATGAGACACACGCGCACCATCTCATTTTTCTTGAATTCCACTTTCCTCCTAATATGTCATCTCTGCTTCCCACAATGCCCTGTAGAGGAGAAGAGATCTGTCGTCCTCCATCCGAGTTGTTATTCTCTCTAGTGCCTCACTACTACTGACCCATTTTGTCTTGTTTTGCTTCTTTTTGGAAGGGGGAAAAAGTCAGTCATAAGCAAATCCTCCATAACTATCTTGACTCATCTCTGGGCCTGTTTATGAGTGTGGTCGTGTTGAAAGAACTATCCAGTGTTTCCAGATTTCTATGAAATATGATCTATAATTCATTATAATATGAGGGCAATAGTTTTCTTTAAAAAAATGATTAATTACGTATGTTGAAAGGGTGTGGGCGTATACCGGTCATTACAAATATTCTTGTGAATAGACTGCTGATTGGCCAGCTCATCCTTCTCAGGAGGATGACATCATTCTTGATGAGTAAATAGCAATAAAAACATTTTTAGATACAAGTTTGAAGTGGGGTTTTTGAAGTGCTTTGGCACAAATAGGATGAGTCAATATTATTTGGGGATGAATTAACAGAATGTGAACTTTTAAAAGTGAGATTTTCATTGTACAGTTACTTTAAAACGCCGTAAAAATGAATTTGAGCTGCCTCGGTTATGACTCGGACTGTGATTGTAATAACAGGCCGAGCAGCACAGAGAGAGAGGCAGTGAAACGGAACATTAAATGCACATGAAGTTTATCTCACTGCTGGAGTGAACCATTTCCTCCTCGTCACCCCCCAGCAGTCACGTCTGCTTTGGTACAACCCAACCATTGTTTGAAAGTCTAGATAGAATAATTGAGGCCTGAAACACAGAGGTCTGTTTTGAGAAGAACATTTACCAGGCATGTGGGGACCGCCAGACTAGTTTTGTCTGTATTTATTGTTTGCTTATCTTTCGGCTACGTGTGTATTTGTCTCAGGGAGGGCATAGCAGTGTGATGTATGATAGTCTTGGAAGGTCAAGAGGTCAGATTCTGGGGACTGAAATAAGGGGGCGTGTGACAATGATGTCATGGAAACTCATTGAGGTGAGTGTTCATGATTTGAATTTTTTGTTTATTTGCTCTTCTAACAGTGTTATCAGAAAACTTTGCTATTGTGTTAGCTAGCTATGTAGCCTACGCTAGCCTAGTATAGCAGGTTGATTATTTTGCTTTTCACTCGCATAAGCCTATAGGGGCTACATCCTAACTGAAAGCCCTTGACTTGTCTGATAATCAATGCGATTTTGTTTCACTGAATCTCTGTTTGTATATCTGGTTATTTGATCTGTCTGGGCAAATAATTGGAGGTGGCAGCTCATCTATGTGTTTGCTAATATCTGATCAGACAGATTTAGCATGCTATGTAGCATAAATCAAGTGTATTATTGGCTCGTGCATAGACAACTCGAAAAGCCCCAGGAGGTTTTGAAATCTGAACACGAGACTCACATTGTTTTGAAGTGTATAGATCACTATTATTTTCAGTGCATATCTTAAAAGAATATGGTCCCAAATGAACACCCTAAGCTACACCCAGGCAGTGGTGGGAAAAGTATCCAACTGTCATACTTGGGTAAAATTACAGATAACTTAATAGAAAATGTCTCAAGTAAAAGTCACTCAGTAAAGTTCTACTTGAGTAAAAGTATTTGGTTAAAAATATGCTCAAGTATCAAAAGTAAAAGTATAAATCATTTCAAATTCCTTATATTAAGCAAAACAGATGGCACCATTTTTTTTTTTTTTTTTAATTTACAGAAAGCCACGGGCACACATCATTTACAGATGAAGCATGTGAGTGTTTATTGAGTCCAGTTGATAAGTGCGTGAATTGGACTGTTTTCCTGTCCTGCTAAGCATTCAAAATGTAACATACTTTTGGGTGTCAAGGAAAATGTATGGAGTAAAAAGTACAATATTTTCTTAGGGAATGTAGTGAAGTAAAAGTAGTCAAATATAAAAAGTAAGGACAGAACCCCAAAAGTAGTACTTTAAAGTATTTTTACTTAAGTACTTTACACCACTGTGCCCAGGTGTAGCTCATAGAAGGGCTTATGCCCAGGTGGTGCAACAGGTCAAATTTTTTGATCCAACATAGAGCTCATTTTACGTCAGACCTAGAGTTGCGACCAACTGGTGCAACCGGCCTCTGTGGTGGACAAAGTCAATAAATCTCCTCTGGAAACTGGAATGACACTCATGTGTTCCCCTCTATCTTCTTCTTATCAAGTGCCCCTCCTAGACTTTTCACTTCATCCTCATAGACCAGTCTACTCCACTTCCCCCACATCTCAACGGTTTCCACTCAGTGTGGCTGCAAGAGGGAGTTGTTTAATGTTCTGTATGTTTCTTGCATCATCAAATTGTATTTGTCACATGCGCCGAATACAACAGGTGTAGTAGACCTTACCGTGAAGTGCTTACTTACAAGCCCTTAACCAATAATGCAGTTCAAGTAATAGTGTTAAGTATAAAATATTTACTAAATAAACTATAGTAAAAAGTAACACGGTACCGCGTCAATGTGCAGGGGTACAGGTTAGTCGGGGTAATTTGTACATGTAGGTAGGAGTAAAGTGACTATGCATAGATAATAAACAGTGAGTAGTAGCAATAAGGGGGGTCAATGTAAATTGTCCGGGTGGCAATTTAATTAATTGTTCAGCAGTCTTATGGCTTGGGGGTAGAAGCTGTTAAGGAGCCTTTTGGACCTAAACTTTGAGCTCCGGTACCATGAGTTTTTTTTTTGGGGGGCCTTCCCCTGACACCGCTTAGTATATAGGGATGTAGATGGCAGGAAGCTTGGCCCCAATGATGTACTGGGCCGTACGCACTACTCTCTGTAGCGCCTTAGTCGGATGCCGAGCAGTCGCCATACCAGGCAGTGATGCAATCCGTCAGGATGCTCTCGATGGTGCAGCTGTAGAACTTTTTAAGGATCTGGGGAACCATGCCAAGTCTTTTCAGTCTCCTTAGGGGGAAAATGTGTTGTTGTGCCCTCTTCATGATTGTTGTGGTGTGTTTGGACGATGATAGTTTGTTGGTGATGTGGACACCATGGAACTTGAAACTCTCGATCCACTCCAATACAGCCCTGTCAATGTGAATGGGGGCGTGTTTGGCCCTCCTTTTCCTGTAGTCCAGGATCAGCTCCTTTGTCTTACTCACATTGAGGGAGAGGTTGTTGTCCTGGCACCACACTGCCAGGTCTCTGACCTCCTCCCTATAGGCTGTCTCATTGTTGTCGGTGATCATGTTACTTTCTAAATGTAATCAGCATCTGAATCGGGGCGGATCCTGGGGGCATTCTCCAGGGGCCTTGTACGACCCATACTGTAAGTGGACCATCTCACAGTTATAGCAATGGATGTAGCTATACAAGACAAATATTAGACAAAGCGATCAGCAGACATGCAGTAGAGCGATAATTTATAAACCAGGATTTCCCATGGATACAGTTGTGATTCAGTGCTCCTTACTTCCTGGTGTCTAGGGACGTCTAATAGAAACAGAAACAGGTGGGGAACGGCTGGGTTTGGTCCAGGCAGGGTTCAGAATAATCTCCTGGGCTCCTCATTGTCCTCAGTCCTGCTGCTTCCCTTTAGGATTGACTTCTCCCAAAAGGCCTTTTGTTCTCAGCACAATCGCCTGTGATTATGATTTCTGCCCTTTTCTGGAGCAAGATCATCTTTTGAGATTAAAGAAGACAGTTTTTATCGTTATCAAAAGCTAAATGTGGGCCGGGTGAATCGGGGCGGCATTGTGGTGGCAGTACACTGGTTGGGTAAGGTGTTGTCATCTGAAGACGTGGCGTCTTCGTTAGTAGGTTAGATACAATAGATTTGAGAAAAAATTGCGGTGAGTTGCAACAAAATAATCGCTCTCCTTCATCACTGTAACCACGCCTAGTCTAAACATTCAGGTGTTTATCACCTTTTGAACCTCCTCCTAGCTCCTCAGAAGTAGCAGGGTTAGGGAGAAACTGATTATGTCATCTGAATTTAAAAAATGTAAACTAACTAATCACTTATGTTAGCAGATTTTGTGTGTGTTTGTAATCAGATACTTTTGAAACTATATTACTTCTTGGATTACTTTTAAAATCAGAAAGGATATTAATAAATTTACATCTTTCTGTTTTCTCAATTCCATTCAATATTGAAAAAAGGCTCAAGTTTAAGTTTGTTCCATTGGAGCGAGTCTGACCAGTCAGAGACCAACCACTGATGACATTCCAAATGCATTTGATGGGTCCTTTTTGTCTTCTTCTTATACATTTTAAAGGAAAAGTAATCAGATTATGTTACTGAGTTTGGGTAATCCCAAAATTGTTACTGATTACAATTTTGGACAGGTAACTAGTAACTAACAGATTACATTTAGAAAGTAACCTACCCAACCCTGTCTACCAGAAACACCATGGATAAGTAATGAAAAGGAAAGTTAGCCTAGCTCCACGATTACTCCTCACCTGTCTAAACTGCATACAGTACACTTTGACAAGTTAAATATGCATTTGGTCAGTTGGGCCCATTTCACTTCACGCAGTCAAACAGACGTACAGCTGTTTGTCATGGTCTGTAGCCGCACTGTGCTTTCTGAACCCAGCTCCTCTCCCCTTGAGGAATGGATAAGGATTATGGCAAAACAAAGAGATTTTATAAAAATACCCTTGACGACGTCCATAGGTATCTCAGTAATCCATCCCCTATTTTTCTTTGGGCCAGGTTTTGTTTTACATGGTCTGTTTTGGATCAACGTTTTCTGTAAATGTTTACCTCACACGAGCCCACATCGGTCCCTGACTCCCTACCAATATGGTAACCTATTGAAACAAACAAATGACCAGCAATTTCCTCAAGCCCCAGGCTGTCGCCGAGAGAACTCGTGATGAGGGGGTATTTGTCATTCAGAATAAAACTCAGATGGACGAGTAAACAAGAAAATCCATATACACTGGTAATGTAATACCTTGCTTCTGTTGTTTCAGTGGGACCCAGATCTATTACATGCTAAGGGCCCTGTATTGTGTTTTCTAGGAAATGATGATAACCAGGATGTGTTGCATCAAGGCACAGACCCGGGCCTCCAGCCGATCAGAGTGAGGACAGGATTCAACTACAACCTGACACAAGCCAATCCTGCTGCCGTTGGCCATCTGAAGCGTCTTTGACTCTGGGAACTGTGTGTGTGTGTCAGGGCTCTACAGTGCTACCATTTTGGGGGCATATGCTCCTAAATATTTTGCTGTGCTACCAGGAATTTTAATTTGGGAATTCCAGTGCCCATAGAAAACAAATCACCCAAGTAATAATTGTTGTCATGATTTCTCCGCAGCCTCAGTAGTATGCAAACATGGTGGCACAGAAAGAAAGGAAAATAGCTTTTTTAGGAGATGAGGATTCATATAGACCCAATGTATATGGAACGGTGTTTGGGTCTTTGCGTGTCAAAAAAGATACAAGTCAAATAACACTATTTGACGTATCAAGTAACGCTATTTGACGTATCAAATAACGCTAACACAATTTGACACATCAAATAGGCTTGTTGACCAATCAGGACCTGAATTTGACTGCACGTCACATAATTGAACACATTCAGTAATGTTTTACGTAGTTATTACACATTGATTACACAATCACTGCAGGACATAAAATAGCCATCTAGCTGATGGATGCAAACAATGTTCTTTGCCAAAAACATAGCAAAATGACATCTGTTTCAGTAGCTATAGTTAACTATCTAGCTAGGTGGTGTCATCTAAAATACTCCTAATTTATAAGACAGTTCTTATTTGATTAATGGTGGTTGGACCCACCTACGTGAAGCTAGCCACAATAGTGGAATTGGCAGTTCGCCTTCAGTAAAAAGTAAAATGCTTACTTACAAGCCCTTAACCAACAATGCTTTAAGAAGTTAAGAAAAACGTGTTAAATAGAAAAGAAAAGCATTTTTTTTTGTCCATTTAAAATAACATAAAATTGATCAGATATACAAAGTATACATTGTAAATGACTATTGTAGCTGGAAACGGATGATTTCTAATGAAATATCTTCATAGGCGTACAGAGGCCTATTATCAGCTACCATCACTCCTGTGTTCCAATGTCACGTTGTGTTAGCTAATCCAAGTTTATCATTTTTAAAGGCAAATTGATCATTAGAAAACCATTTTGCAATTATGTTAGCACACCTGAAAACTTGTTCTGATTAAAGAAGCAATAAATCTGGCCTTTAGACAAGTTGAGTATCTGGAGCATCAGCATTTGTGGGTTCGATTACAGGCTCAAAATGGCCAGAAACAAATAACTTTCTTCAGAAACGTGTTAGTCTATTTTTGTTCTGAGAAATGAAGGCTATTCCATGCGAGAAATTGCCAAGAAACTGAAGATCTTGTACACCGCTAAAACTAGCTAGTTACCCCAGAAGTTGCTGATAACATCTGTATCAGAGATATTTGCAAACATTTACCAACGCAGTATTGTACCACTTGACTGTGATCGTAATGGTGGCTCTTGGCTTGCATGTGCAAATTCAGCACACACTGCATTCTACAATAGAATTGTAGAATTATTTGATTTCTCAAAATACCATGTACAATACTGTATATTCAAATAAAACACTTCACCAACCTACCAGACTGAAGTCAGTGTTGTATTAACCCCTTATCAGTTCCTGTGTGTGTGAAAGAAGGATTGGTCATAGATCTATTGCAATGCCGCTGTCTTACTAGCTGGCTTCTCTGAGGTGAAGGTAAAGGGAAGCTAGCTCAGAGTTTGCTCAAGGGGAGACTGATGGGAGTACCAGCCAGCCAGGCAGGTCTGCCAATGTTTTATAGAAGTGGTACTCAGTGTCAGGAACACAGGTGAAAGCCAGACACAGAACCTCTCATATACACAACTGGGCGGATTTCCTCCTGGACACTGCTCAAAGACTAGCCTACACTGAGTGTACAAAACATTAGGAACACATGCTCTTTCCATGACTTTGACTGACCAAGTGAAAGCAATGATCCCTTATTGATGTCACAGGAAACTGAAAAGATTTGGCATGGGTCCTCAGATCCTCAAAAGGTTTTACAGCTGCACCATCGAGAATCCTGATGGGTTGCATCACAGCCTGGTATGGCAACTACTCTGCCTCCGACCGCAAGGCAATACAGAGGTTAGTGCGTACGGCCCAGTACTTCACCGGGGCCAAGCTTCATGTCATCCAGGACCTCTATACCAGGCAGTGTCAAAGGAAGGCCCAAAAAATTGTCAGACTCCAGCCACCCTAGTCATAGACTGTTCTCCCTGCTACCGCACGGCAAGCGGTACTGGAGCGCCAAGTCTAGGTCCAAGAGGCTTCTAAACAACTTCTACCCCCAAGCCATAAGACTTCTGAACATCTAATCAAATGGCTAAGCGGACTATTCCCCCTCCCCCCGTTATGCTGCTGCTACTTTGCGTATGTGTGCCATTCAGAGGTTGAATGGGCAAGGCAAAATATTTAAGTGCCTTTGAACAGGGTATGGCAGTAGGTGCCAGGCGCACCGGTTTGAGTGTCAAGAACTGCAACACTGCTGGGTTTTTCATGCTCAACAGTTTCCTGTGTGTATCAAGAATGGTCTTCCAGCCAACATGGGACAGCATCCCTGTGGAACGCTTTCAACATCTTGTAGAGTCAATGCCCTGACAAATAGAGGCTGCTCTTAGGGCAAAAGGGAGTGCAACTCAATATTAGGACGGTCTTTCTAATGTTTTGTACATTCAGTATATACAGTTGAAGTCGGAAGTTTACATACACTAAGGTTGGAGTCATTAAAAACTCGTTTTTCAACCACTTCACAAATTTCTTGTTAACGAACTATGGTTTTGGCAAGTCGGTTAGGACATCTACTTTGTGCATGACACAAGTCATTTTTACAACAATTGTTTACAGTCGTATTATTTTACTTATAATTCACTGTATCACAATTCCAGTGGGTCAGAAGTTCACATACACTAAATTGACTGCCTTTAAACAGCTTGGAAAATTCCAGAAAAGGATGTCATGGCTTTAGAAGTTTCTGATAGGCTAATTGACATAATTTGAGTCAATTAGAGGTGGACCTGTGGATGGATTGCAAGGCTTACCTTCAAACTCAGTGCCTCTTTGTTTGACATCATGGGAAAAGCAAAAGAAATCAGCCAAAAATTGTACACCTCCACAAGTCTGGTTCATCCTTGGGAGCAATTTCCAAACACCTGAAGGTACCACGTTCATCTGTACAAACAATAGTACGCAAGTATAAACACCATGGGACCACGTAGCCGTCATACCGCTCAAGAAGGAGACGTGTTCTGTCTCCTAGTGGTAAACATGCTTTGGTGCGAAAAATGCAAATCAATCCCAGAACAACAGCAAAGGACCTTGTGAAGATGCTGGAGGAAACCGGTACAAAAGTCCACAGTAAAACGAGTCCTATATCGACATAACCTGAAAGGCCGCTCAGCAAGGAAGAAGCCACTGCTCCAAAACCTGCCATAAAAAGCCAGACTACGGTTTGCAACTGCACATGGGGACAAAGATTGTACTTTTTGGAGAAATGTCCTCTGGTCTGATGAAACAAAAATGGAACTGTTTGGCCATAATGACCATCGTTGTGTTTGGAGGGAAAAGGTGAAGGATTGCTAGCCGAAGAACACCATCCCAACTGTGAAGCACGCAGATGGCAGCATCATGTTGTGGGGGTGCTTTGCTGCGGGAGGGACTGGTGCACTTCGCAAAATAGATGGCATCATGAGGGAGTAAAATTATGTGCATATATTGAAGCAACATCTCAAGACATCAGTCAGGAAGTTAAAGCTTGGTCGCAAATGGGTCTTCCAAATGGACAATGACCCCAAGCATACTTCCAAAGTTGTGGCAAAATGGCTTAAGGACAACAAAGTCAAGGTTTTGGGGAGGCCATCACAAAGCCCTGACCTCAATCCTATAGAAAATTTGTGGACAGAACTGAAAAAGTGTGTGCGAGCAAGGCCTACAAACCTGATTCAGATACACCAGCTCTGTCAGAGGGAATGGGCCAAAATTCACCCAACATATTGTGGGAAGCTTGTGGAAGGCTACCCGAAACGTTTGACCCAAGTTAAACCATTTAAAGGCAATGCTACCTAATACTAATTGAGTGTGTGTAATCTTCTGACCCACAGGGAATGTGATGAAAGAAATAAAAGCTGAAATAAATCATTCTCTACTATTATTCTGACATTTCACATTCTTAAAATAAGGTGGTGATCCTAACTGACCTAAGACAGGGAATTTTTGCTCGGATTAAATGTAAGGGATTGTGGAAAAACCGAGTTTAAATGTATTTTGCTAAAGTGTATGTAAACTTCCAACTTCAACTGTACCATCATCATCCCACAGTACAGAACATATTGCACGAACTCATCTGGGACTCTGGACCTTTCAGTGTTCACCACCAGGCCTGAATATATATACGGATGTTTCTCCCTGCCCTGCAGAGTGGTGGTATGTAAGTTCTGACATTCTGTGTGCTGTGGCTGCTGTGTAATGGCTCATTGTGTATAGCTGTGGCCGTCTGTGGTTAAACAGTGCTCTGCTGTGTGGCTCAGCAGGTTACAAGCCCCTGGGGCACTAGGCGAGAGGAGAGAGCAGGCTGGACAGGTTTCGCACATGCACACACAGCCACTGCTGTTAGAGTTTACCGGGATACTGAAAAGTGCCTCTCAGTCGGCTACTAATTGACACCCTTTAAGTGGCTTTTAGCTCGAGGAAAACCCATCAATCTTCTGCTGACTCGAATGGGACTTGATAGGCCGTTACCATGCCTCCTGTTCCCATGACTTCTGTTCCCATGGCTCCTCCAGTGCTTTAAGGGGAAGTTTGGCTGATTAGCTGAACAATGGTGTTATTTTGGATAGTTCCTCCTTTTTCTGTTGTTTTTCCCTCTGTGTGTGTGTTCTTTTACATACATCATACAGTAGTCACATGCTTTTTCTTGTGTGTGTTATAGCTCACTGCCAAAGAGAGGAGGAACCGTAATAAAGTATTCATATGAGTATCAAAAGGCAGTATGTTTGTCTTTTTAGTCATATGCGGTTGGTTCGAGCCATTCTTTTCACGCCAATCAAAGAGCAATGGGAGTTTCCCTTAGTTTTCCCCTTAGTCCTCACGCTGTTTTATGTTCTGTGTTTGGTCAAGTTCGTTATGTCAAGTTCAAACACACCACTATTTCACTTCTAATGGAAAAGGCAAGAACAGCAGTGAGGTATCGCACGCACATTCACACAGCTAGTCTTTATGATGAGTGCTGACAGGTATGCCAGTCTGTAGCTGTTTGTTGGAGTAAGTAGTGCTGTTCAGTATTGGCAAAGAGTGTTCAGTCACAGGGCCCCAGCACAGCCTCGGGGACAGACACCACTCCTTCACTGGGGGTGTCAGCCTTTGTCTTTTCCTCCACACACCCTGATTGTAGTTAGAAAGACCCCACAGCAGTATCTCACACTACCCTGCCTTCGTCTGTAACGAGAAACGACCCTAGTCGGTGCCAAAACCGCACTTCTCAAATCATAGTTCCTCCTGGCAACTGCTCCCCCCCCCCAACCCTGTCGCCGTAGGCTTGACTCGCAGCCAGTCAGAAGCGAGGAGTTTCTTATGACACGGCCTGTGGGAGGTGGAGAACCACGTGACTGTACTCGGGCTCCGCTCCTGCAGGTTGACTTAGCCAGCACAGCACTGGAGTCTTGGAAAAAGTCATATAATGGCTGAGGAATTGTAGCAGGGTCACGGGGCTGGGAGCGAAGTACGCAAAACACGTTCCGTCTGTCCCTATCAGCTCATCCCTGTCGCTACAGCCGTCTCCTAACCAATGAGAAAGGTAATGACAATGGAACATTTCATTTTTAAAAATTGAACCTTTATTTAACTAGGCAAGTCAGTTAAGAATAAATTCTTATTCACAATGATGGCCAAACCCGGACAATTGTGCGCCGCCCTATGGGATACCCAATCACGGCCGGATGTGATACAGCCTGGACAGGAGATAGAGATCGCATGGCCCCACTGCTCTAATATTCACTGTGCTTTTGTTTAAGTTTTCTAGTTTGTTATTATCTCTGCTTGTGTAATACACCTTTACTAAAGGTTTATATCTGAGTCAGGCTCCCCCTTTTAGTATTGGTGCTATAATCAGGATCTTTAGGGCTGCTGTCAAGTAAAACGACTCCCTGCAATTAAAAAACATTTCCCTCACTTTTGTCAATGATCAATTCCATCCATGCCTTTACTTTGGCAAACTCAACTTACTCAAATAGTGTTGTCAGTCATTCAAATAGGCCTGTTGGTGAATCGGTCAGTCAAATAGGCCTACTCATGTGTTACTTTAAGTTGATGTTCCCAAGTCCCCTTCACTCCCCACGAATAGAGCTCAACTTCTCACACCCCTTCCCCCTAATTTACCCCATGTGTGCGCTCATCTCATCTTTTTAAATCTGGGCCTTCCTCAGTGCTATTAATGTATGCAGAGCCAAATGCTTCAGTCTCATAGGGAGAACCCAGTAGGTATGGAGCTCTCTGTCTCATAGGGAGAACCCAGTAGGTATGGAGCTCTCTGTCTCATAGGGAGAACCCAGTAGGTATGGAGCTCTCTGTCTCATAGGGAGAACCCAGTAGGTATGGAGCTCTCTGTCTCATAGGGAGAACCCAGTAGGTATGGAGCTCTCTGTCTCATAGGGAGAACCCAGTAGGTATGGAGCTCTCTGTCTCATAGGGAGAACCCAGTAGGTATGGAGCTCTCTGTCTCATAGGGAGAACCCAGTAGGTATGGAGCTCTCTGTCTCATAGGGAGAACCCATTAGGTATGGAGCTCTCTGTCTCTCACTCCGTTTGTTCTCTGTTTCAAAAACATGGGAAAATACAGTTGTTAGAAGCATTACGAAGTCTATAGCATCAACTACAGGACTGGTCTGGTCTCCTCTTTATCCCCCCAGCTGCACTTCTTAAAGGCCCAATGCAGCCAGTATCAAAACATTTCTAGGTAACGATTAAGTAGCTTACTGTGATTGTTTTCAATTAAAATTGTCAAAAATTAAACAAATAGCTTCTTAGCAATGAGCTATTTCTCATGGAAGAATTTTGCTAGGACTGTCTGGCAGTGGTCTGAGTAGGGAGGGGAAAACTGAAAACAAGCTGTTATTGGCATAGTAACCTAGCGTAGCAGGCGTTGAAAGACACCTTAACGGAGTTCTCACTTCCGTTTTTCAGGGGAAATGGAAGTTAGGTTGAAAATACTGTATCCCTCAAAACTGTATATTAGTGTTTTCTGACTACTCCGTATAGGCTACTGGCAGAGAGGTTTGGAACTATTCCTTATTGGTCTATGAACTAATTAACTGCCAGCCAGGCCAAAACTCCATCCCACCAAAATAGGCTGAAATGTCAGATGACCTACACTAAAAGGGCATTATCATAATTTTCATCATTTCACAGTATTATTCAAACCACAGTGTGGAAATACAGAAAATGAAAAGTATGTGGACACCTGCTCGGCAAACATCTCATTCCAAAATCATGAGGGGGGGGGGGGGGCATTGCAATGCTGAAACAGGAAAGAATGTCATTGTATGCTGTAACGTTGCGATTTCCCGTTACTGGAACTAATGAGCCTAGCCCAAACCATGGAAAACAGTCCCTGACCATTATTCCTCCTCCACCATTGGGACAGGTAGCATTCTCCTGGCCTCTGCCAAACCTAGATTCGTCCGTCAGAATGCCAGGTGGTGAAGCGTGATTCATCACTCCAGAGAATGCGTTTCCACTACTCCGGGGTCCAATGGCAGCGAGCTTCACCACTCCAGCTGACGCATGGCATTGTGCATGCTGATCTTAGGCTTGTGTGCGGCTACTCGTCCATGGAAACCCATTTCATGAAGCTCCCGACAAACAGTTATTGTGCTGACATTTCTTCCAGAGGCAGATTGGAATGCGATAGTGAGTGACAGCGTGTAAAAAAATCTTCTATGTGCTTCAGCACTCGGCGGTCCCGTTCTGTGAGGTTGTGTGGCCTCCCACTTCACAGCTGAGCCATTGTTGCTCCTAGACATTTCCACTTAACAATAACAGCACTTACAGTTGACCGGAGCAGCTCCAGCATGGCAGACATTTTAACTGACTTTGTTGGAAAGGTGGCATCCGGTGCCACGTTGAAAGTCATTGAGCTCTTCAGTAAGGCCATTCTACTGCCAATGCTTGTCTATGGAGATTGCATGGCTCTGTGCTTGATTTTATACATCTGCCAGCAACGGGTGTGGTTGAAATAGCTAAATCTGCAAATTATAAGAGGTGTCCACATACTCTTGTATATATAGTGTATATGCTGAACAAAACATGCAAGATTTTCAAAAATGTTAGTCAGTTCATAAGGAAATCAGTCAATTTATATAAATAAATTAGGCCCTCATCTATAGATTGGGCAGGGGGGGAGCAGGGGGGGAGCCATGGAGTTACAGGCAGTCTGTGATGTCAGTTGGACTTATTGCCAAAATCTCTGAAATGGCTTATAGTAGAGGAATTAACATTCAATTCTGTCAACAGCTCTGGTTGACCTTTCTGCAGTCAGCATGCCTATTGCACACTCCCTCAAAATTTGGGAAAAATGGCGCCGGAGGAGATGGCCGCCGTTTTACAGTCTCCTAACCAATTGTGCTATTATGTGGGGGTTTTTGCGATATTTGTAAATTATTTTGTACATAATGTTTCTGCAACCATATCTAACGGAAGAAAAGAGCTTCTGGATATCAGGACAGCGATCACTCACCTCGGATTAGACAACGATTTTTTCAACAACAACAACAAGCAGGTCTCACACGATATTCTCCAAACACCCCGCAGGGCAGACATCCCAATTATTTACATAAGGAAGCGATGCAGAGGAAGTAGAGCTGGATGCCTCGTCCGGATCCACAGAAGGCGAGTAGGAAAGCTGCTGTTACCGTCAATAATCCTCGCCAATGTGCAATCATTGGACAATAAACTACACAAGGTACGATCACGAATATCCTACCAATGGGACATCAAAAACTGTAATATCCCATGTTTCAAGGGGTTTTGGCTGAATGACGAACTAAATATTCAGCTAGCGGGATACACACTGCACCGGCAAGATAGAACAGCACACTCCGGTAAGACGAGGGGGGGGGGGGGCGGTCTGTGCATATTTGTAAACAACAGCTGGTGCACAAAATTTTAAGGAAGTCTCTAGGTTTTGCTCACCTGAAGTAGAGTATATTGTGATAAATTGCAGGCCACACTACTTGCCTAGAGAGTTCTCAGCTATACTTTTTGTGGCTGTTTATTTACCACCACAATCAGATGCGGGCACGAAGACCACACTCAGTCAGCTGTATAAGGAATAAAGCAAACCGGAAACCACTCTCCCAGAGGCGGTGCTCCTAGTGGCCGGAGACTTTAATGCAGGGGAACTTAAATCAGTTCTACCAAATCTCTATCAACATGTTAAATGTGCAACCAGAGGGATAAAATTCTAGATCACCTGTACTCCACGCACAGAGACGCGTACAAAGCTCTCCCTCGCCCTCCATTCGGTAAATCCTACCACAACTCACAACTCTTAAAGCAGGAAGCACCAGTGACTCAGTCTATAAAGAAATGGTCAGATGAAGCAGATGCTAAACTACAGGACCGTTTTGCTATCACAGACTGAAACATGTTCCGGGATTCTTCTGATGACATTGAGGAATACACCACATCAGTCACTGGCTTAAATCAATAAGTGCATTGAGGACATCGTCCCCACAGTGACTGTACGTACATACACCAACCAGAAGCCATGGATTACAGGCAACATTCGTACTGAGCTAAAGGTTAGAGCTGCCGCTTTCAAGGTGCGGGACTCTAACCCAGAAGCTTACAAGAAGTCCCGCTATGCCCTGCGACGAACCATCAAACAGGCAAAGTGTCAATACAGGGCTAAGATTGAATCATACTACACCGGCTCCGACGCTCGTCGGATGTGGCAGGGCTTGCAAACTATTACAGACTACAAAGATAAGCACAGCCGCGAGCTGCCCAGTGACACGAGCCTACCAGATGAGCTAAATCACTTCTATGCTCGCTTCGAGGCAAGCAACACTGAGGCATGCATGAGAGCATCAGCTGTTCCGGACGACTGTGTGATCATGCTCTCCGTAGCCGACGTGAATAAGACCTTTAAACGGAGTCAATCACCACCTTCCGGAGACACCTGAAACCCCACCTCTTCAAGGAATACCTAGGATAGGATAAGTAATCCTTCTCACCACCCCCCTTAATGATTTAGATGCACTATTGTAAAGTGGCTGTTCCACTGGATGTCAGTAGGTGAATTCACCAATTTGTAAGTCGCTCTGGATAAGAGCGTCTGCTAAATGACTTAAATGTAATGTAATGTAAACAGGTCAACATACACAAGGCTGCTGGGCCAGACGGATTACCAGGACGTGTGCTCCGGGCATGTGCTGACCAACTGGCAGGTGTCTTCACTGACATTTTCAACATGTCCCTGATTGAGTCTGTAATACCAACATGCTTCAAGCAGTCCACCATAGTCCCTGTGCCCAAGAACACAAAGGCAATCTGCCTAAATGACTACAGACCCGTAGCACTCAGGTCTGTAGCCATGAAATGCTTCGAAAGGTTATTAATGGCTCACATCAACACCATTATCGCAGAAACCCTAGACCCACTCCAATTTGCATACCGCCCAAACAGATCCACAGATGATGCAATCTCTATTGCACTCCACACTGCCCTTTCCAACCTGGACAAAAGGAACACCTGTGTGAGAATGCTATTCATTGACTACAGCTCAGCGTTTAACACCATAGTACCCTCAAAGCTCATCACTAAGCTGAGGAACCTGGGACTAACCACCTCCCTCTGCAACTGGATCCTGGCAGGTCACCCCCAGGTGGTGAGAGTTGGTAGCAACACATCTGCTACACTAATCCTCAACACTGGAGCTCCCCAAGGGTGCATGCTCAGTCCCCTCCTGTACTCCCTGTTCACCCATGACTGCATGGCCAGGCACGAGTCCAACACCATCATTAGGTTTGCAGACGACACAACAGTGGTAGGCCTGATCACCGACAATGACGAGACAGCCTATAGGGAGGTGGTCAGAGTCCTGACTGGGCAGTGCCAGAATAACAACCTATCCCTCAACGTAACCAAGACTCAGCTGATATCTCAAAGTGCTGTACAGAAACCCAGCCTAAAACCCCAAACAGCAAGCAATGCAGGTGTAGAGGGCACACCAAGCCTATTCCCCCTAATGAAACTAAAAAGATTTGGCATGGGTCCTGAGATCCTCAAAAGGTTCTACAGCTGCCTGGTATGGCAATTGCTCTGCCTCTGACGGCAAGGCAGTTCAGAGGGTAGTGCGTACAGCCCAATACATCACTGGGCCAAAGCTGCCTGCCATCCAAGACTTCTACACCAGGCGGTGTCAGAGGACGGCCCTAAAAATTGTCAAAGACCCCAGCCATAGACTGTTCTCTCTACTACCGCATGGCAAGCGGTACCGGAGTGCCACGGCTAGGACAAAAAGGCTTCTCAACAGTTTTTACTCCCAAGCCATAAGACTTCTGAACAGGTAACCAATGGTTACCCAGACTGTTTACATTGTGTGCCCCCCCCCAACCCCTCTTTTAAGCTGCAGCTACTCTCTGTTTATCTTATAGGCATAGTCACTTTAACCATACATTTATGTACATACTACCTCAATTGGCCCAATCAACCAGTGCTCCCGCACATTGGCTAACTGGGCTATCTGCATTGTGTCCCATCTCCCACTAACCCCTCCGTTTACACTACTGCTACTCTCTGTTCAACATATTTGCATAGTCACTTTAACCATACCTACATGTACATACTACCTCAATAAGCCTGACTAACAGGTGTCTGTATAGCCTTGCTATTTTTTATATATATATATTTTTATATATATTTTTCTTATTTTCAAATGTATTTTTACAGTTTTTTTATTTTACTTACCCATACCTTTTTTCACACTATTGGTTCGAGCCTGTAAGTAAGCATTACCTGTTGTATTTGGCGCACGTAACAAATAAACTTCGATTTGATCTGTGGCATTGTGTTGGGACAAAACTGCACATTATAAAGTTGCCTTTTGTCCCCCTGCAGAAGGTGCACCTGTGTAATGATCATGCTGTTGAATCAGCTTCTTGATATGCCACACCTGACACTTGGATGGATTATCTTGGCAAAGGAGAAATGCTCACTAACAGGGATGTAAACAAATGTGCATATGGAACATTTCTGGAGTCTTATTTCAGCACATGACACATGGGACCAACACTTTACATGCGTTTATATTGGTTGAATATATATGAAACAGGAACATTTTGACTGCGCTGGACCATTAAAGGCACAGTGATCCTCCTGCAGAAGTCTGTTCAAAGGAATGAGAAATCACTGGTGTGCTAAGGATTCGCAGCACTTGAGTATTTTACTCCTTGTACCCCAGGCAACACCCACCCACTTGTTGAAACAAGTACACTTCTCTCTAGTAAAAAGTGTCACGCCTTGGGCGTTTCAGTCATTAGCAGGTAGTGGTTTGGTTTCTAGGCTACATTCAAAAGGGTTAAGGCAGCCGGGAGAGTACTAAACCAACAAGGTCGTAGCTGGCGCATGAGGTAAGTGAAATGAGATGTTTTTTCTTAGCATACTACAATGAAAACCTGAGTACCATTCCATGCAGCCCCACTGTTTTGCTTTAAGTTTGAATTGACTTAGACTAATGGAGCAGCCGGGTTCCTAACTTGTCTCTGTGAGGAAATTGGAGATAAGTCCAGGCCTCAGGGGAACCAGCCCTGCTCTGCCTAGTGTGGAATAACAAATGAACTGAACCTGCAATTCATCAGCTGTAACAGGCCTAACTGAGGGACTGGGAGAAATCTTGGCCAAAACACATGGGAGAGTCAACACTGTAAAAGCTAGTCTCCTACCTTACAGTAACCATGGTGAAAGGCTGATCTAGGGCCTCAAGACGAGAAGTAGCAACACTGAAAGTTGTGGCTGCTGTTCCTCAGTTTCTTTAAATCACAGTAGAGCAGCACACCAACCCTCAACAATAGTTTCAGAGAGAGAAAGCACAGGAGTTAGATTTCCTGTCTTGGAAATGTTTTCCTGGAAAATGGTTTAAGTCATTTTTTGGTCTGTGTGTGTGTGTGTGTGGTGGCTTTTCAATGGGAACTTTCAAACAAAGTTCCCCAGTTTGCTGGTGTAGACTGTAGCAAGATAAGTCAAAGATATGTGGTAGGATAACAAGCAGGGCTGTTTGCTCAAGATTTCAATAGCACCGCTTCACCCACATGAACTCTATGGTTCCCCTTCAATGCCCAGCCCAAATAGAGCCAGCTTCTAGTACATGGGCCGCTTTCTCCACTGATAAATATTCTCTCACCCTCATCATGTGATGTGAGGGTTGCTGTATATGATCATTACATAAACAGTGATAATACAACAAAAATGTTGCCAACCTAGGCCTCAAACAACCCTTGTCAATCAGGAAGACAGATGTTCAATAGAAATATGGGTTTTATTAGTTAAGTTTAAACTGCAATCTGTCATTAAAAAAAATATACATGAGAACAAATAAACTAATGTAGTGAACAGCAACAGCTGCTATAAAGAATACATTCAACTGTTGCTTTTCATGTCATGTGTCAATCCTGTTAACCTTTATACTGAACTACAAGTTTGGGCTTAAATCGGCTGTGTTATAAAACATGTGATAAAGGCACAACACTTGGGGATACCTGGAATGTATTCGATAGGCACTTATGGGAACGAGTGGTCCAACAAGACATCAACTAAAAGTGCTAGTAAATGTATGCATGGTATTGCAGAATAGGTGAGCATCCATAACTAATTAAAATAAGAGCTTTCCATTTGTTGTTTTCAGCATAACTGCTGGTTATATAGGCTAAGTGACTTCTTAAATACTAAAATGTATATTTTTTCCCCAGTCAAAGGGACAGTGAATTAACAGGAAGAGGACTGTTACTCAACTTCGTCTACATTCTAGAGGGCCTTCGAGAGCTGCTGCAGCCCACAACTGGAAGAGAAATTAAGACATCAAAATAGAGAACCTGAAAACCACAGTCCAATATCAGGGAAGAGGAAAAACAATAAATATAAACGCAAAAACATTTGCATTTTTGTATTTAAATTAAGATTCACTTTCAAAATAAATCAAAGTGTAGTTACAAAACAAAAAATGTCATTGCAGTATAATATATTACCTGTAAAAAAAAAAAAAAAAAAAAAAGTCTTCACAATCTTACGATTAATACGGAAGATCATAATTTAACATAAAAGAAAATATATTCTATCGTTTCATTATCCAGATAAATACAAAATAAAAAAAATGCTTTAAGATCAGCAATAAATACATTTTGATAAGTTAAATAAGCAGTGACAAGCAAACCTTCCGTTTGAAGGTTTTACAAAACAATATAGTTGAACAAGGTGGAATCAATGGGAGAGCTTGGCGCTCATGTGATTTTCGACAGCGGTGACTGAGGTGTCATCTCAGTCAGCTATTGAGCCGATTGGGGGCTAGGAGAACGGGGGGGCAGGCCAAGCTCACATATGAATGTTTAACGACCAGTTTACATTGATGAACAGTCCTACTCCTTCCACACAACTAAAGAAACCAAACAGACCAGTAGACATTTACTAAGGATTCTTAGTAGCGCCAAAAGAAAATGAAAAACTCTTCCAGCCCTGATTCTAAATTTTTTTTTTTAAACATCTGTGTTTTAGTCCTCATAATATATTTTTTTTAATCAAAAAAAATATATTTTTTGCAATCATTAGGACGTGGAAAAAGTAACAATTGTAGTCCCGCACATTGATCGGACAACACCAAGGCACTTCATTTAATCTGGTCGTCCAATCATTTTTTTTAATGGTTTAACTTTAAGAGAAATGTGACCCTTTTTAAAAATGGAGCACGAATTTGTCACAAGTCCTCTTGAGATGTAAAAGTATGGGATGTTTGAAGATAGCTGTGGCACAGGCAGCAATGGCAAAGTGAAGATATGCAGCACCGCTACACACAAAACGACAGGGAAATCCTGCCTTGGGACATAATGAAACTTCCCACAGACCTTATCCATCCCCTCTGAGTTCTACTGTTCACCGTTATTGTAGCACTTCACCCAGGGCCAACTTGCTACTCACGATTCTTGAGTGACCACTTGGCTGAATGATTGTTTGGGTAAAACAAAAACACCTTGATTGGGTAATTGGAGGCATCTGAGATGGAGGGGAGGGTAGCTGAGTTTTCTGATTGGACTCAGTGGCTACAACACTGCTACACAGAATCATGTCCACTTCTGGGTTGTAAACAAGGCCAGGAGACGAGGGGGACAGGACCGTGGGGAGACAGGCACTCACTTTCTCACTCCATGCATCCATCCCAGGGGGTGTAGGCTCTCTAATCATCAGATATGGAGAGCCTGCTGAAGATGGGCAGGCGGCGCGAGGCATCCAGGCTGGGGGATTCGGAACCGCTTTGACTGCCCAGGCTGCTCTGGTAGCCCTCCTGGTCGGAGAGAGAGTCCGGGGGGCTGGGGGGACACTCCGACATGGGCCGGAAGAAGCAGGGGGTAGTGGGGGAGTGCGGCGCCGGGGCCAGCAGGTTGGGCTCCAAGACAGGGGGCCCCCCTACTAGGCTCGGGCCAAACAGATTGACCAACTCCTGGCTGGAGTAGGTGAAGGGGTTGCTGGGCCACTCGCCCAGGTCCTCTGTGGAGAAAATGGGCGGCGGGGTGACCGAGGTGGGGCTGTCCTGTAGACCGCCCTGGCTGGGGAAACCGGCGAAGCTGAAGCTGTGCTGGAGGCGGGGGCGCTCCATCTTGTTGAAAGTGGAGAACGGTGGCGGCGGGCCGCGGCGTTCCTCTGCGTTGTGGATGAAGTGGCAGCGCGGGCCGTAGGGGCAGAAGCCGATGGTGTGGAAGGTGCGGCACAGCTCCGTCTTGTACTTTGGGTGGCGGCTCAGGCTACGCAGCTCGTGCATGCCGTGGGCAAACTGGCACTTGTCGCCGTACTTGCAAGTGCCGTTCTCCTCGAAGGGCCGGCACAGCTCCGTCTTGTAGCGGCTGGAGTTGACCTGCTGCTGCTGCTGGCCCTGCCCGCCGCCAAGACACTGGAGCTGGCTGCCTGGCTTGAGGCGATCCCCGGTCTCGGAGAAGGAGCGGTCCCGGAAGCGGTTCTCCTTGTTGTTACTGCCACCACCAATCAGGAGCGAGGAGGGGTCAGCCTTGAGACTGTTGATGAACTGATTCTGGTTGAATTTGGTGTTGGGGAGGGTGACCGAGTGGCGGCGCTGGAACAGCCCACTGCCCCCTGCAGAGGGGGCCCCCACTACCTTCCTGTCCAGCAGGGAACCAGTGGGGGGGCAAGAGGGAGAGTTGTTGGCACCAGTGCAGACTGGGACAGATGTGGAGTGGGGCCCACCGAAAGTATTGTTGTTGTAGTTAAACATCTTATTGTTCTGCAAAGAAAAGAAGTCATGCTTAATAACAGTGTCAATCATTACTGGAAAAAATAAAAAACAAAAAAAATAAAAAAATCCTCCCAAAAAGTTTGGAGCTAGCCGTGTTAGTTTTACAGTCCAGACCCATTACAAAAGCAGAGCCAGGATCTTAATGACATACTTACTAGTTCAACAGCACTATAGAAAGACTGGTCTCCAAAGTCACAAGTTAAAGATAATTGTGCAATCCATTTACTCTAACAAGCTGCCAATCGAATAAAAAGCACTGCCAAACAATTATGGCCATAGGATGTTGGCGCAACAGTGATAGTACAGACCGCAAACCCTCAGGCTGCTGCACAGATGCTATAGGGGCTCTAGTCTAAAGCACCCAGATAAATTGTGATTGAGAGCACTCCCCCCCCAACACTCTAAATGGTTAAATGAGTGACAATGTCATTGTTGCAACAGTTGGAGTAGGAAACATACTATCATCTTAAATTGACATGTTGAATTATTCTGACATATGAAATGATTTTATATTGTGCCAATGTCCCCTAATGTGGACGGTTTGTTTTACTACCTTAAACAAGCTTGCAATTTCACCCAATTAAATTGAGTGGAATTATACATCCTTTTTTACCTTAGATTAGTAGGTGTTATACCGGCGTATTTGGAAATAGCCACGGGATGGTTTTTCCAATACTGTTGAAACATACACATCTATTTTTATCTACTTTAAGTAAATACCTGTAGTCAACGTGTGCAATACCTTGAGATTGCACATTTCACAGGTCACAATTTTTCATTATAAAGTAAACAGGTCCCCAGTCTCTTGAGTCACTCACTGTTGTGCAGCCAGGTGATCTAGTTACCTTGTAGAATTCAAACCAAAATCGTTACAAGCTAGATATCTTGTAACTTAAGTTACTGCCTAAAATGTGCTAAATGCTCTGCAGTTCAGCATTTGGTTAGCTAATTTAGAAGATAGTTATCCATCTTGCTAAGTGGTTAGCTTCTTCCAATGTCAAGTCAATCAACATCAGACATTCCAAAAGTTCTCACTAACCAACCATGTATAGGTTATTCCATGATTCGGTGTGGCCATTGAAGTGTTAATTTAAACAGCACTACACTCCAAAACGTTGATTTCTATTGATTTCAGCATAATATCGATGGAAGTAATTAACAACAAGTGATGTACACATTATTTCCAGATTACGAGTGGCTTTTTGAGCTGTGTTAGTTTTAACAGGACGTGAAACCTCATCTTCCCTCTAGCTAATTGATTTGAAACATGACAATCGATAGGAGTATTGACAACAGTGTTGGGTTTCTTTTGTTTTGGTGACGTCTATCAAAAATGCAACATTCAGGTTGTCCTCTAACCAGTGATAAGGTGCTCGTTTAAAAAAAAAAGACATGTAATATTATTACTATGGTTTCACGTGTAGATAAACATAGTACTTTGTTTCACCTTTTCTGCATACTGGTTATTGATTTGGACATTAAAAAAACATTGACATTGGGCTATTTATCAAAATGTGTTTTTTGAAGCAGCGACACCATTTCAAGTTAAGTTAAGAATATAAACATGACCTTTCATCATGAATTTCCAGTCGTATTGTACTTCAATCAGGTAATAGCTGCTGAATGTCCAAAAACGCTGTGCTGTGATTGATTTATTTTGATGAGAAGAATCAGTAAAACTGGTATGCCCAAAACTGGTAGGCACCAATGCCTTTTACATAGTTCGACATCTTAGATAATACAATAGATTCAAAACGATAACCAGTAAACCTCGGGTAATCTAATTCAAAAGCCAGAGATACACAGTAGTCAAATGCGGACATGTAACCTTTGTAGACAATATTTTTGGTACTTACGCATAACTGTTTACAATTCGTACTGTGTATGTCAGATTTCCATAACGTTATCCGTGCGAGACAGCACAGTTTGCACACAAAAGCGCGTAAATTGTTGCAAGACAACTAGTAGCAGCTAGGGTTGAATCCGCCTGTTGCTCATTTTCAACCAAAATAGCTGGCATGCCATGCGATGTGAACTCAGCTACGTGTTGCATTTTCAACGATTCATTTTTGCGATCACTTAGTTAATAAATAACCAGAAACTAACATTTAAAATAAATGATAAATTCGCGACGCTAACTACTCAAGAACATGTGACAGAAGCAGCGATAACTTACGTTGCCTGGTCAGATAGCTAATTATTAAAGTGCTGAATTGTTAGCGGCCAGTAAACACTTTACTTTGTCATCAGTTTGTCACTTACGATCCAAAACGTGTAAACACTCGCTAACGTTTGCTGAACAACCCCGAAAAAAAAGTTAAATGAACTAGGCGAAGCTAACCAAGTTAGCTAGCTAGCAATTAGCTAGCCCTCAGCTCGAAGCAAGCAATACACATTCATTACCTTGTTCATTTCGTTGTAGTCGAAGAAAGGAGAAGCGATACTTGCAGTCATTTTTGCTGAGTGGATACTGTAAAGTAAATATAAAATAATTTATCTAACGCACAGGGCTGGTGGTAAGTCCAGATTGAAGTGTTCTTTCTGCCCTGCAGAGAGCCCCCTCTGTCCTGCAACAGTTGTGCGCAGTTCCTTCCCTTTTAAAAGCTCTATGCATGGTTATGTCTGCTGGGAGGGGCCTGAGTGTGATTGACACAAGTAACTGTCTGCCCTCACCACTTATTTCTTGCTTGTCAGAGCAGCCCTTTTTCAAAAAAATTTGGGCCCAGGGACCAGCAAGGCATGGCCTTATTCCTCTGGGGACCGCTTTGGTAAAATATTATGGAAACTCGCTTTTTCTTTATAAAAATTAATGAATTATGTATTTACTTGGCTTCCTCTTTGTTTGTCTGTCTATATTTTTGCCTGCCTGTGTCTGTCTGTGTTGTAGTCATGGACAGCGTCGCTCTCTGTGCTTTCTTCATGGGCGGTCTTCAGGGGCTCTGTGTATGGGCTGCGTTCTGGGGCTGTCTGTTTATAAATGACAAGACCGTACAGAAATAACTGAGTCGTTATACACAATCATATTACCTGTGCTGTCAATAAAAACAATGTAACAACTGAATCTTTATAAACAAATACATCTTTCCTTCTATCGATATATACCAACGGTGAAAAAAATAGAATAGTACAAGATGTTTGACTCACCTAATCATTGAGACGGGTGTGTCTGTCTCCTGGAAACCAACAGTTCAAACCTCGGGGAAAGGAGAGGGACACTCAAGGTGTTTTTAACAGCCAGTCTGCTGCGATATTTATATTTTTTTTGCAGCAAGAGGGAGGAAGCTGGTCTCACGTAAGTAGGTAGAATAAAAGGGGATTAACGTCTTCACTGCCAACTCGCTGAGTTTCGGGTAGACTAAAAACGAGGGGATCAACAAGGGTTCTTCTAAGATCCTCAAAGTTCTTCAAAGAACCTTAGGATTCTTGGCACTGAAAATTGCCCCCAATAGGTTCTTCCAAGAACCCCACAGGAGGTGGGATTAATCGAAAAAACCTCCTTAGTTGGTGGGGGTTCTTGCAAGAACCTAACTACTCAACTGAAAAATGTGGATTTGAAAGGACAGTAGGTCTGGCACTTAAATGAAATGCAGTGGGGCTAAAAAGTATTTAGTCAGCCACCAATTGTGCAAGTTCTCCCGCTTAAAAAGATGAGAGAGGCCTGTAATTTTCAACATAGGTACACGTCAACTATGACAGACAAAATGAGGGGGAAAAAAATCCAGAAAATCACATTGTAGGATTTGTAATGAATTTATTTGTAAATTATGGTTGAAAAGCCTTTAAAAAATCTTATGTTACATCCCTACATGTCAGTCCCTTTCAGACGATCCTCCTATCACTGTTGGTTCTCCTCAGTGTCCTCACGTACGGCTGAGGATTTTAACTTTCCTCTTGAGAATTAGTGTAGAGTAAGAAGAGCAGTCGTATAGCTCATCACAATACTTCACCTCTTCGGGCATGTAGTACCCTAGATTGTCCTGATCATCTAGTTGAGCATTCCAGATAACTCCTCCATCCCAGCAGAAATCCCGATCTACATAGCAGGATAGTAAATGTGCAGATAGACCGAAGCCCAGTCCATTTTACCGTTACTATAGTCAAGTCTGTGAGTTATGGTATTTTAGTATAGATGTTATAATTTTAGTAATCAATGTAGTTAGCTAGTAAAAGTAACTTTTTTTTGTCTTTCAGATGTGCGGACCAGATACTCAGTGACAAAACTCGGGTCTGTAGCTGTCATTTCCCGGCGGGAAAGAGAAATGATCAACCACACCCTCAGCAAGTATGCTGGATGTGATGTACTCTCTCACTCTGAGGGAAAGACATAATTTAATCGTCACAGATTTAAATTCCCACTGTGCCCATGATAGAATACAATGTGAATTGTTTTGTACTACTGAATGAAACTGAGATGCACTCAGACCAGCCTGTGTGGTTGAACTTACATTACTTTAGTTGGATGCTTTGAGCAAAACTTGTATGGAATATAACCTATTCTGGGAGCCTAGTGTGTGTGTATGAACTATGGAATATTTTTGGACCATTGTCTTCCCTGAAAACGGTTACTGACAAGAGGAGCAATATGAATCTGTCAGATGTCATCACACCAGATGGTGATGGAAGCTTTGGTGGTACACACAACGAAGAAGCAGATGTCCCTTCCAGTGATGTGGAGCTGACCTTGGACCTGGCGCCAGTAAGGATGGTCTTCAGAGGCTGTAAGACCCTCCGTCCTTGAAATAGAAATTCTTCGACTTTACTGCCTCTTCAATGGTAAGGTACCTTGCACCATAGGGGCACTTGAAATCCACCACTGCTGTGTTGTCCAACAGACCATCCTGCGAGGCCCATGGGATCCAAGACCCCGTGACCCAAATCCCTGACTCCTGCACATCCGTCTATGTGGTCATTTGCCGTGATGCCTCACTGGATGGTCTGGTGCCCTTCTCTTCATTATCTGTGCTCCACTTTACAGACAACACCTCATCCAACGACTGATCTAAGGACCCTTTTTAGCAGCGAAGCAGTAACACGCTTGGCCCTAACCACTGTTCCATAATTGCTGGCCGTCAACCTCCCTTTCCTCTTGGTGTGCCAGTTGGGGTTGGTGCTCTGTCCAACTGTTATCTGCCCTATAGCCTCCTGCTTCTCCACCGACAGCATCATGCCAGCCAGGATGCCTCCATGCCTCAGGTGCCCTTGTTTTTTTAACTATGTCCGGTACAGACAATGATGACAGAGAGGGTAGAGGTTGTTGTGGCTCAGGTTCAAGGAGACATGATATTCCACTGAACCTGCCCCGGAGACGGTTCCTTAGCCACTGAAGATCCTCCTCTGTGGGCTCGGAACAGAGGGTTGTAGTCTTCAGCGGGTGCAGGTCCTTCACGAACTGACTGCACCTGGTTGGCCATGGTTGGCTTCCTCCACTCGCACTCCACATTCGTACGGCTGATATTGGGTACTGCCAAAATTGGCTGCATGGCTAAACTGATGAGCTTCACGGAGGCATTCCCATGTGGTAGAGAGAATCCCCTGTTCACCAATAGTTGCCTGCCAAGAGGAAGGATGTTAAGTGCCACATGCCTTTCCATGCATGACTTTGAACACCTTGAAATGCATTCGTTGTAAGAAATGCGCTGTATAAATAAAGTTGGATTTGGTTGATGACATTACAGCTGTAGAATATTTAATCAACTGTAATTTTCACATGAGGACAAGTGCAGTTTTTTCTTTTAATTTGTTTATTGATAACTTGGGATTTTACCACTTGACTATATCAATCATATAGTGGGAAGGATCCTATAAATCAAGACTGTGTGACTGCATGTACCACTCAGAAAATATAAATACTGTGCCTTTGAAGATTTGTTTCTGGTCATGTAACAGTACAGGCTGGATGTCAAAACAAAGTAAATTCTGAATGTCAATAGATTTTTAGATTCATTCTCCTCAATGATACCGTTCAAGAGCTGAGTTATCACTCATCAAAGTCTGGTATCCGGGGTAATCTGGTTAATGATTATATAATTGATTAAGTGGCTATTTTCTTATAGAATGTTGACAGCTGTATAGAACACATTGTATTGCTAAGATGCTCAAACTTAACAGCTACATTCACTGACACGGGATAAACTTTATCCCTCATGCTGGCCCTGACCAAACTGGTAAGATTCCCTTCACTATAGCTGCACTTCTCCACATGGCCAGACTTAGTGGTCTTATCCCCTTTTAAAGCTCTTATGCTCATCCTTGAAAAATGCCATAAGGTCTAAAATAGACAGACACCTTCACCTCTCCCGAGTCACTATGGGAATTGCAGTGATGGTACAAGACTGACTTGGGGAAAAAATAGAAAAGAGGTTTATAATCAGATATCTTTTGTATCTCGATTGTAAAACCTCTTCTCTTTTTAGTGGTAGATATGGCTAGCTACTAAACAGCAAGCTACAATGTTTACAACCATCCACCTAAAGCTAGGTTTACCAGCAAACGTTAGCGTATGACTGGAGTTGGCTTGCTAGAGTTGACTAGCCTGGAGCCTGCTAACTTGTTATGCACCACGCCTTGTATCCAGTGGTGGAAAAAATACCGAATTGTCATACTTGAGTAAAAGTAAAGACACCTTCATAAAAAAATGACTCAAGTGAAAATCACCCAGTAAAATACTACTTGAGTAAAAGTCTAAAAGTATATGGTTTATAATCTACTTAAGTATCAAAATTAAATGTAATTTCTAAAATGTACTTAAGTATCAGAAGTAAAAGTATAAATAATTTGAAATTCCTTATATTAAAACAGACAGCATGATTTTCTGTTTTTATTTTCTATTTACGGATGGCCAGGGGCACACCAAAACTGTCACATCATTTACAAACTAAGCATTTGTGTTTAGTGAGTCTGCCAGATCAGAGGCAGTTGTCACGTTCTGACCTTTATTTCCTTTGTTTTGTCTTTATTTAGTATGGTCAGGGCGTGAGTTGGGGTGGGCAGTCTATGTTTGTTTTTCTATGATTTGGGTATTTCTATGTTTCAGCCTAGTATGGTTCTCAATCAGAGGCAGGTGTCATTAGTTGTCTCTGATTGAGAATCATACTTAGGTAGCCTGGGTTTCACTGTGTGTTTGTGAGTGATTGTTCCTGTCTCTTCACCAGATAGGACGGTTTGGGGTCTTTCACATTTCTTGTTTTTGTAGTCAGTTGTTCATGTGTACCTTTACGTATTAAAAAGAACCACGGACACTTACCACGCCGCATATTGGTCCTCTGATCCATTTTGCCTCTCCTCTTCGGAAGAAGAAATCCCTCACAGCAGTAGGGATGACCAGACATGTTCTCTTGATAAGTGCAGAAATGTGTTTATTCTGGAATGTAGTAGAGTAAAAGTACAGATACCCCAAAGAACGACTTAAGGAGTACTTTTACTTAAGTACTTTACACCACTGCTCGTATCTGTAACTTGTTAGCAAACAGGTATAACATCAGCAACTGTAAATAATTTTACTAGCTAGCTATGTAACACAATTGACGAGGGTTGACATCAGTTATGATTATGAACTTGGATGCATTTCAATCTCACAGAATCATAGGCATGACTGTCTGCATACCTACCTACAATATGCTCATTTGTACGGTCTTTTCATTGTTCAATTGTTGAGGGTTATGCCATATTTCTTTATAACGAGTGCGCTGAGAGTCGGCAAGCAAGTTCAGGGAGTGTGTGTTTAAATAAATCATAATACAAAATAAGAAACACGAACAACGCACAGACATGACACAGGATCAGAAACGATAACGCCTGGGAAAGGAACCAAAGGGAGTGACATATATAGGGAAGGTAATCAGGGAAGTGATGGAGTACAGGTGAGTCTGATGACACGCAGGTGCGCATAACGATGGTGACAAGTGTGAGCCACAACGAGCAGCCTGGTGACTTAGAGGCCAGAGAGGGAGCACACGTGACAGTAAAAAACCAAGAACCACGAACAGACATGACACTGGAACAGAAACAATAACGCCTGGGGAAGGAACCTAAGGGAGTGACATATATGGGGAAGGTAATCAGGGAAGTGATGGAGTCCAGGTGAGTCTGATGATGCACAGGTGCACGAGCAGCCTGGTGTCCTAGAGGCCGGAGTGGGAGCACACGTGACACTATTAGGCTAGATATTGTTGTAAATGTAATCTCTGTGCCTGTCACATCTGCTCCTGCACCGCCCTCTACTTCTCATCCTGTGTCTCCTTGACCTGCCTCCACTCCCCCAGTACCCTCTCCCTCTCTCTCTGTGTGTGTGATTGTGTGGGCGGAGACAGTTGTGCTGGAGTCAGAGCAGATCACCACCAGCTGCAACCTGTTCCATAATCAAGACCTCTACAGATACTCAGTGGGGTGGCCAGTCCTCTTCTGGCTGTGCCGGGTGGAGATTATAACAGAACATGTCCAAGATGTTCAAATGTTCATAAATGACCAGCATGGTCCAATAATAATAAGGCAGAACAGTTGAAACTGTACCAGCAGCACGGCCAGGTGGACTGGGGACAGCAAGGAGTCATCATGTCAGGTAGTCCTGAGGCATGGTCCTAGGGCTCAGTTCCTCTGAGAGAGAGAAAGAAAGAGAAAATTAGAAAGGGCACACTTAAATTCACACAGGACACCGAATAGGACAGGAGAAGTACTCCAGATATAACAAATTGACCCTAGCCCCCGACACAAACTACTGCAGCATAAATACTGGAGGCTGAGACAGGAGGGGTCAGGAGACACTGTGGCCCCATCCAAGGACACTCCCGGACAGGGCCAAACAGGAAGGATATAACCACAACCACTTTGCCAAAGCACAGCCCCCACACCACTAGAGGGATACCTTCAACCACCAACTTACCATCCTGAGACAAGGCCGAGTATAGCCCACAAAGATCTCCGCCACGGCACAACCCAAGGGGGGGGAGCACCAACCCAGACAGGAAGATCACATCAGTGACTCAACCCACTCAAGTGACGTAGGGACGGTATGAAAGAGCCCCAGCAAGCCAGTGACTCAGCCCCTGTAATATGGTTAGAGGCAGAGAATCCCAGTGGAAAGAGGGGAACCGGCCAGGCAGAGACAGCAAGGGCGGTCCGTTGCTCCAGAGCCTTTCCGTTCACCTTCTCACTCCTGGGCCAGACTACACTCAATCATATAACCCACTGAAGAGATGAGTCTTCAGTAAAGACTTAAAGGTTGAGACCGGGTTTGCGTCTCTTACATGGGTAGGCAGACCATTCCATAAAAATGGAGCTCTATAGGAGAAAGCCCTGCCTCCAGCTGTTTAGAAATTCTAGGGACAATTAGGAGGCCTGCGTCTTGTGACCGAAGCGTACGTATAGGTATGTACGGCAGGACCAAATCAGAGAGATGGGTAGGAGCAAGCCCATGTAATGCTTTGTAGGTTAGCAGTAAAACCTTGAAATCAGCCCTTGCCTTGACAGGAAGCCAGTGTAGGGAGGCTAGCACTGGAGTAATATGATCAAATGTTTTGGTTCTAGTCAGGATTCTAGCAGCCGTATTTAGCACTAACTGAAGCTTATTTAGTGCTTTATCCGGGTAGCCGGAATGTAGAGCATTGCAGTAGTCTAACCTAGAAGTGACAAAAGCATGGATGAATTTTTCTGCATCATTTTTGGACAGAAAGTTTCTGATTTTTGCAATGTTACGTAGATGGAAAAAAGCTGTCCTTGAAATGGTCTTGATATGTTCTTCAAAAGAGAGATCAGGGTCCAGACTAACACCGAGGTCCTTCACAGTTTTATTTGAGACGACTGTACAACCATTAAGATTAATTGTCAGATTCAATAGAAGATCTCTTTGTTTCTTGGGACCTAGAACAAGCATCTCTGTTTTGTCCGAGTTTAAAAGTAGAACGTTTCCAGCCATCCACTTCCTTATGTCTGAAACACATGCTTCTAGCGAGGGCAATTTTGGGGCTTCACCATGTTTCATTGAAATGTACAGCTGTGTGTCATCCGCATAGCAGTGAAAGTTAACATTATGTTTTCGAATGACATCCCGAAGAGGTAAAATATATAGTGAAAACAATAGTGGTCCTAAAACGGAACCTTAAGGAACACTGAAATTTACAGTTGTTTTGTCAGTCAGTCTAAGGTTCTAGCCGTTTGTTACTATTCAGATCCTGTTATCCTGTTGTGCCTGTTTTTCTTGTCTGACGCTGTTTTCCTCTCCGCTACAGTACTTCCCGGTCTACCTCTGGTCCCTGTCTCATCATCTTGCTACTCTGTCCTGGATTCCCCACTCTACTACTCCCTTGGATTCCCCTCCGGACCTGCTTACCCTGTCTCAACCCCTCTCGCTCCAGCCTCAGCCTCCGCACCTGGTTTCCAGCAAGTTGCCCAAACTTCCCCTAACCTGCACTCCATCTCCCCCCTGTGTTTCAATGAATACCTTGTTTACTTCATCCCAGTCTCCTCGTCTGAGTCTGCTCTTGGGTTCCCCTGTTCCACTCCGCGTAACAGTGCCTGTGCAGATGTATGCATGTTCAACTAGTTTACCCTAATGTTGATGTTACACTGTAGAATAGAGTATAATTTATTTAGTTTTTTGTCTTTAAGGCAATATCATGTGGTGCCTGGGCTTCTTCCTGCATTAGATTCTAGATACAGAAACAGAATTCCTTTGCCTGTGTGTCATTGTAGCAGGACTGTATCCCATGAAATGTATCCCACTCAAGCAGATTACACATGAGAAGCTGAATGGCAGCACTACCATAACACTCCTCCCACAGTTTTAGAAGTATTCCCTGAACTTACTGTGTTTTTTTCGAATGACAATTTCATTATGACCTCTTCCATCATCTGCTGATCACCAGTTATCGTAGTTAAAGATTCTTACACCAGATTTAACCAAAGATTTTTGGTATCCATTACTGGGATTTACAAGATAGGTACTGTTTGGTGTAGCACAGAGAATTTTCAACCAACCTTACTGATGTCGTCTTTGTCTTAATTCAGGGAAACAGGAGTCTCATAAAATGTCTGTGTCCAGTTGCAGGGCGTCAGTTTGAATTGCTCCGTTATTAAAACAAAAATGGTTTTGCTCCATAAGTAATCCAACAATATGTGCGCCGCCACCATCATGTGTATTTCGAGTCTTCTCACTCAATGATCGAGACTAAGTCTCTGCCATCATGACACAAAGCACTTTGAGGAGGACACCCACATGTCTCAATCAATGAGAGAAGACTTGAAATAGACAAGATGCCTGCAAAAATATTTGGGTAAATAACATTACCTCATGTAACCAGGGGTGAAAGTAAGGTGGTATGGTAAAACGTCAGCCTATCACAATTAATACAACATGCCCCAAAACACTAGAGGCTTTTATACCATTATTTAACATTACTGCATGTCTGCCACATGAAACATCTTTGAATTAACAGGGTTGTATATGCTCCAAATTGGGTTGTGGTTTGAGGAGAACACTTCCATTTTATCAAGGCGGAGATGAGTGGCCGACAAGGCAGAGATGAGTGGCCGAGACCGAGGCTGTGAACAACAGTGGATACATTAATTCAGGCTGCAAGTGACAATCGCAAAATTTCATTACAATTCATGTTGGTGTTTAGGAACAGATGTCTCTTTCCATTCATCAAATTGCTAGTGCACTGTTGGGGTTTGTATGCTGAAATTATTTTGTGAGTGGACGATTGTGCGTAGGTAGCCTACAGGAGTGCCTTTGTTAAAGGATGGTCTGATAATGAGATGAAAACATCTTGAATGGTTGTGTTTATGCCACATTAAAAGGCATGTGACGTGTCCATAAGTCTAGGGGAAAGTAAATTGAATTGGCAAAATTATATTGCAGTGAATTATAAAATTAAAATCAAAATTATATCGCAGTGCTTGCTGCAAATACCAAATAGATTGCATTTATTTATTTATTTCACCTTTATTTAACCAGGTAGGCAAGTTGAGAACAAGTTCTCATTTACAATTGTGACCTGGCCAAGATAAAGCAAAGCAGTTCGACACATACAACGACACAGAGTTACACATGGAGTAAAACAAACATACAGTCAATAATACAATATAAACAAGTCTATATACGATGTGAGCAAATGAGGTGAGATAAGGGAGGTAAAGGCAAAAAAAGGCCATGGTGGCAAAGTAAATACAATATAGCAAGTAAAACACTGGAATGGTAGATTTGCAATGGAAGAATGTGCAAAGTAGAAATAAAAAATAATGGGGTGCAAAATAAATACATTTATTAAATACAGTAGGGAAAGAGGTAGTTGTTTGGGCTAAATTATAGGTGGGCTATGTACAGGTGCAGTAATCTGTGAGCTGCTCTGACAGTTGGTGCTTAAAGCTAGTGAGGGAGATAAGTGTTTCCAGTTTCAGAGATTTTTGTAGTTCATTCCAGTCATTGGCAGCAGAGAACTGGAAGGAGAGGCGGCCAAAGAAATAATTGGTTTTGGGGGTGACTAGAGAGATATACCTGCTGGAGCGTGTGCTACAGGTGGGAGATGCTATGGTGACCAGCGAGCTGAGATAAGGCGGGACTTTACCTAGCAGGGTCTTGTAGATGACATGGAGCCAGTGGGTTTGGCGACGAGTAGGAAGCGAGGGCCAGCCAACGAGAGCGTACGGGTCGCAATGGTGGGTAGTATATGGGGCTTTGGTGACAAAACGGATTGCACTGTGATAGACTGCATCCAATTTGTTGAGTAGGGTATTGGAGGCTATTTTGTAAATGACATCGCCAAAGTCAAGGATTGGAAGGATGGTCAGTTTTACAAGGGTATGTTTGGCAGCATGAGTGAAGGATGCTTTGTTGCGAAATAGGAAGCCAATTCTAGATTTAACTTTGGATTGGAGATGTTTGATATGGGTCTGGAAGGAGAGTTTACAGTCTAACCAGACACCTAAGTATTTGTAGTTGTCCACGTATTCTAAGTCAGAGCCGTCCAGAGTAGTGATGTTGGACAGGCGGGCAGGTGCAGGTAGCGATCGGTTGAAGAGCATGCATTTAGTTTTACTTGTATTTAAGAGCAATTGGAGGCCACAGAAGGAGAGTTGTATGGCATTGAAGCTTGCCTGGAGGGTTGTTAATGCAGTGTCCAAAGAAGGGCCAGAAGTATACAGAATGGTGTCGTCTGTGTAGAGGTGGATCAGAGACTCACCAGCAGCAAGAGCAACCTTATTGATGTATACAGAGAAGAGAAGTCGGTCCATGAATTGAACCCTGTGGCACCCCCATAGAGATTGCCAGAGGTCCGGACAGCAGACCCTCCGATTTGACACACTGAACTCTATCAGAGAAGTAGTTGGTGAACCAGGCAAGGCAATCATTTGAGAAACCAAGGCTGTCGAGTCTGCCGATGAGGATGTGGTGATTGACAGAGTCGAAAGCCTTGGCCAGATCAATGAATACGGCTGCACAGTAATTTTTCTTATCGATGGCGGTTAAGATATCATTTAGGACCTTGAGCGTGGCTGAGGTGCTCCCATGACCAGCTCTGAAACCAGATTGCATAGCAGAGAAGGTATGGTGAGATTCGAAATGGTCTGTAATCTGTTTGTTGACTTGGCTTTCGAAGACCTTAGAAAGGCATGGTAGGATAGATATAGGTCTGTAGCAGTTTGGGTCAAGAGTGTCCCCCCCTTTGAAGAGGGGGATGACCGCAGCTGCTTTCCAATCTTTGGGAATCTCAGACGACACGAAAGAGAGGTTGAACAGGCTAGTAATAGGGGTGGCAACATTTTCGCCTGATCATTTTAGAAAGAAAGGGTCCAGATTGTCTAGCCCGGCTGATTTGTAGGGGTCCAGATTTTGCAGCTCTTTCAGAACATCAGCTGAACGGATTTGGGAGAAGGAGAAATGGGAAAGGCTTGGGCGAGTTGCTGTGGGGGGTGCAGTGCTGTTGACCGGGGTAGGAGTAGCCAGGTGGAAAGCATGGCCAGCCGTAGAAAAATGCTTATTGAAATTCTCAATTATGGTGGATTTATCAGTGGTGACAGTGTTTCCTATCTTCAGTGCAGTGGGCAGCTGGGATGAGGTGTTCTTATTCTCCATGGACTTTACATTGTCCCAGAACTTTTTTTAGTTAGTGTTGCAGGAAGCAAATTTCTGCTTGAAAAAGCTGGCCATAGCTTTTCTAACTGCCTGTGTATAATGGTTTCTAGCTTCCCTGAACAGCTGCATATCACGGGGGCTGTTCGATGCTAATGCAGAATGCCATAGGATGTTTTTGTGTTGGCTATGTGCAGTCAGGTCTGGGGAGAACCAAGGGCTATATCTGTTCCTGGTTCTAAATGTCTTGAATGGGGCATGTTTATTTAAGATGGTTAGGAAGGCATTTAAAAAAATATCCAGGCATCCTCTACTGACGGGATGAGATCAATATCCTTCCAGGATCCCCGCCAGGTCGATTAGAAAGGCCTGCTCGCTGAAGTGTTTCAGGGAGCGTTTGACAGTGATGAGTGGAGGTCGTTTGACCGCTGACCCATTACGGATGCAGGCAATGAGGCAGTGATTGCTGAGATCTTGGTTGAAGACAGCAGAGGTGTATTTAGAGGGCAAGTTGGTTTGGATGATATCTATGAGGGTGCCCGTGTTTAAGGCTTTGGGGAGGTACCTGGTAGGTTCATTGATAATTTGTGTGAGATTGAGGGCATCAAGTTTAGATTGTAGGATGGTTGGGGTGTTAAGCATGTTCCAGTTTAGGTCGCCAAGCAGCACGAGCTCTGAAGATAGATGGCGGGCAATCAGTTCACATATGGTGTCCAGAGCATAGCTGGGGGCAGAGGGTGGTCTGTAGCATTGGTGAGAGACTTGTTTTTAGAGAGGTTGATTTTTAAAAGTAGAAGTTCAAATTGTTTGGGTACAGACCTGGATAGGAGGACAGAACTCTGCAGGCTATCTTTGCAGTAGATTGCAACACCGCCCCCTTTGGCAGTTCTATCTTGTCTGAAAATGTTGTAGTTTGGGATTAAAATGTCAGAATTTTTGGTGGTCTCCCTAAGCCAGGATTCAGACACAGCTAGAACATCCGGGTTGGCAGAGTGTGCTAAAGCAGTGAATAGAACAAACTTAGGGAGGAGGCTTCTAATGTTAACATGCATGAAACCAATGCTATTACGGTTACAGAAGTAATCAAAAGAGAGCACCTGGGGAATAGGAGTGGAGCTAGGCACTGCATGGCCTGGATTCACCTCTTCGTCGCCAGAGGAACAGAGGAGGAGTAAAATAAGGGTACGACTAAAAGCAATAGAAATTGGTCGTCTAGAACGTCTGGAACAGAGAGTAAAGGGAGGTTTCTGGGGGTGATGAAATAGCATCAAGGTATAATGTACAGACAAAGGTATGGTAGGATGTGAATACAGTGGAGGTAAACCTAGGTATTGAGTGATGAAGAGAGAGATATTGTCTCTAGAAACATCATTGAAACCAGGAGATGTCATTGCATGTGTGGGTGGTGGAACTAATAAGTTGGATAAGGTATAGTGAGCAGGACGAGAGGCTCTACAGTGAAATAAGCCAATAAACACTAACCAGAACAGCAATGGACAAGGCATATTGACATTAAGGAGAGGCATGCTTAGTCGAGTGATCAAAAGGGTCCAGTGAGTAGAGAGGTTGGCTGGGGGTCACGGCGATTTAGACAGCTAGCCAGGCCATTGGTAGCAAGCTAGCATAGGATGGAGGTCTGTCATTAGTCACCTCTTGCGTTCCGTCAGTAGATTAGTGGGGTTCCGTGTGGTAGAGGGCATTAATCCATATCACACAACAACAACAAAAAAACAATAGATATAGTTATAGAGGCCCAAGAAGAAAATAATAATAATAATAATAATAATAATAATACAAATAAATAAATAAATTGTCTGATTGTCTATTCAGATAGCAGCCGGTAAGACAGCTAACGGTTAGCGGGCCACAGATGGGCGTTCAGGTAACGTCGCGATGGAGGAGCCAGCCGGATAACTCCTTCGGGTAGACAACGTCGGCAGTCCAGTTGTGAAGGCCCGGTGGGGCTCCGCGTAGGCAGCAAAACGGGTCCGGATAGGTTATTGTAGCCCAGGAGTGATTGATGGAACTCTTCAGCTGGCTAGCTCCGGAATAATTGATGTATGCTCCGGAATCGTTGAAAGCCGATAGTCACACGGATAGCAGCTACCTAGCTGTGAGATCCAGGTATGAATGTCCAGAGTTAGCGGTTGAAATCCAGGGACATGGAGAGAAAAATTGGTCCGGTATGTTCCGAGCCGCGCTGCACCGTACAAAACTGGCGATAAATTTTCGAGCTAAAGGATAGCTGATGACCACAAACCGTGGTTAGCTGAATACTAACGATTAGCCAGTAAAGAAGCTAATTAGCTTCTGATTAGCTTCTGATTAGCTTCTGATTAGCTTCTGGATTAGCTTCTGGCTAGCTTCTGGCTAGCTTCTTGCTAGCTTCTTGGAGGATTACAGATTTGAGGTAAATAATACTTTTTTTATATATATAAATTGGTGAGGCGGGTTGCTGGAGAGTGTTTTGAAGATGAGTTTATGGAAAATTAAAAAATATATATAAAAAGGTATGTGAAAAAAAGTTGTAAATATATATATATATATACGGGACACGACAAGACGAGGACAAAAGACGTCTGAACTGCTATGCCATCTTGAATATCTTTGGAAGATGAGTGTTGAGTTGCGACTGTCAGTGAAAAGCAGAGACCCTACCAGGCATATCGCAATATTTAAAAATACAATTACGAAAACTGTTTGAAAAGCAAATGGCTATTGCTGTAAGAGTTGACATGAAAAGACTACATTTTGTCTTTTAGTTATCAAAATTCGTAATTTAATTCAGCCTATCTTGTTGGCACCAGGGGAGAACATCGGCCGTATCTCCAGTGAGTGTACATATTCACTGTCTTTATCATTGGGTCAGTGCCACTTTTGTTTGTTTGTGGGCAATAATTTCCTCCTCCAGGTTAGATGGACGTCATATTGTATTTGTGTCACCCCTTTTCATAGGACCATTATATGGATCAGACAACATTGTTTTTAATGATCTGTTTGTCAGTGTCAGCAGCGTAGGCTACCCTGTAATATTTGTAGTATTAAAAAAAGAATAATCCGTACAGTTGGGTGTCCCATACCGGAAACAAATGTAATCTACTTTCACCCCTGGGTGTAACAATATGTAACTACTGTTCTCTGCACTTGTCTGTCTACACCTGAGACACACTCCGGCACACTGAACTGTACTACACTGTTCATAAAAAAATGTGTATGTTAGTTTTACCACATAGCATTGTTGTTGAATACCCAGTTCTCTTGAGTTAGCATTAAATAGTGTACCCACTCCTGTATTTTAGATCTAGACAAATAAACAAACATTCTTTGCGTATCTGAATGTCTAGCATCTGTTTGATGCCACAGAGTGCTGTAAAGCTTATATACGTATATTCTGTGAATCCACAAGGGCAGACAAATAAAGAACATTGATAGAAAATATGCATATTTTTTGAATGATGGTTCTACATCAAGCCTCTGCAACCCTGTTCGTTCCTGGCGAGCTTCCGTCCTGTAGGTTTTCACTCCAACCCTGTTCCTGGCGAGCTACCGTCCTGTAGGTTTTCACTCCAACCCTGTTCCTGGCGAGCTACCGTCCTGTAGGTTTCCACTCCAACCCTGTTCCTGGGGAGCTACCGTCCTGTAGGTTTTCACTCCAACCCTATTCATGGAGAGCAACCGTCCTGTAGATTTTCACTCCAACCCTATTCATGGAGAGCTACAGTCCTTTAGGTTTTCACTCCTACCCTGTTCCTGGGGAGCTACCGTCCTGTAGGTTTTCACTCCAACCCTGTTCCCGGAGAGCTACCATCCTGTAGGTTTTCACACCAACCCTGTTCCCGGCGAGCTACTGTCCTGTAGGTTTTCACTCCAACCCTGTTCCTGGCTAGCTACCGTCCTGTAGGTTTTCACTCCAACCCTGTTCCTGGCGAGCTACCTTCCTGTAGGTTTTCACTCCAACCCTGTTCCTGGAGAGCTACCGTCCTGTAGGTTTTCACTCTAGCCCTGTTCCTGGAGAGCTACCGTCCTGTAGGTTTTCACTCCAACCCTGTTCCTGGAGAGCTACCCTCCTGTAGGTTTTCACTCCAACCCTAATCTAGCACACCTGATTCTAATAATTAGCTGGTTGATATGCTGAACCAGATGTTACAACTGGGGTTGGAGCGAAAACCTACAGGACATAGTTCTCCAGGAACACAGTTGGAGACCCCTGTTCTTCATGGTATTATGCTGAGCCACACTTGCTGTGTTTACACAAGCAGCCCAATTCTACTATTTTTCCCATTAATTGGTCTTAAGCACATCATATCTTTTTCAGAAGTGATCTGATTGGTCAAAAGACCAATTAGTGAAAAAAATGTCAGAATTGGCTGCCTGTGTGAACGCATCCATAGTCCTTTATCTGGCTTCGGTACACTGGCAATGGTGGGCTGAGGATGCTGAGACTCTTTGTACTGAAAGTGGTGTAGAGCTTCTTAACCACCAACTGTTTGTTCCTCTTGCAGAAGATTTGCTGGTACTGCACATCTCCTGGAAAGACATGATTGTGGTCTTAGCATTTTCTACTTTTTGTGGAAGGGACATAGGGCAACACGCCTTTGTTGTTAAAGGTATCAACTGAATGGGACCAGCTAGTGTAGGGTTTAGGGACAATGAGGGGGCAATGGGAGCTGCTTTTGAGAGGAATGATCAGTCAACAAAGTGAATGGGCTTTGGGGGGGGGTAAAGAAGGTGTTAAAAGTCCTAGGAAGGCAGTACTTACACAGTATGAATGGTTGTGTATGGGAGATTGAGGAGAAATGGCACTTCAATTGCTCTCATACACAACGATATATTTACTATCTAAGCACAACTCTGCACGACCAAAGTACTGTCTTTAAACCTCCCCCAGCCAATTGACTTTGACAGATCATCCTCTCTCAAAGAGTGCGTGTGTATAAAGTCAGGAAATCTGCTGTCTCAGCCACTAACCTGTCACCGAGGGAGTACTCCAAGGCTCAATCCTAGGCCCAACACTCTTCTCAATTTACATCAACAACATAGCTTAGGCAGTAGGAAGCTCTCTCACCCATTTATATGCAGATGATACAGTTTTATACTCCTCAGCTGGCCCCTCCCCGGATGTTGTGCTAAATGCTCTACAACAAAGCTTTCTTGGTGTTTCTCTACACTCTAGCTTTCTCTACACTTAACCTTGTTCTGAACACCTCAAAAACAAAGGTCATGTGGTTTGGTAAGAAGGTCATGTGGTTTAGCCCCTTTTTCCACAGATGGTATTACTACCTCTGAGGGTTTAGAGCTTGAGGTAGTCACCTCATACAAGTACTTGGGAGTATGGCGAGATGGTGCGCTGTCCTTCTCTCAGCACATATCAAAGCTGCATGCGAAAGCTACATCTAGACTTGGTTTCCTCTATCGTAATCGCTCCTCTTTCACCCCATCTGCCAAACTAACCCTGATTCAGATCCTACCCATGCTAGATTATGGAGACATAATTTATAGATCAGCAGGTAAGGGTGCTGTCGAGTGGCTAGACGTTCTTTACCATTTGGCCATCAGATTTGCAGACAAACTCCTTATATGACACATCACTGCACTCTATACTCCTCTGTAAACTGCTCATCTCTAAATACCCATCGCAAGACGCACTGGTTGATGCTTATTTATAAAAACCCTCTTAGGCCTCACGCTCTTCTTTTCGCTCTTCTGAGATATCTACTGCAGCCCTCATTCTCCACATACAACAACCATTCTGCCAGTCACATTCTGTTAAAGGTTCCTAAAGCACACACATCCCTGGGTCGCTCTTCTTTTCAGTTCCTGCAGCTAGAGACTGGAACGAGCTGCAGCAAACACTCAAACTGGACAATTTTATATCAATCTCTTCATTCAAAGATTCAATCATGGACATTCTTACTGACAGTTGTGGCTGCTTTGTGTGATGTATTGTTGTCTCTACCTTCTTTGTAACGTTCTGAGTGTAGTGGGTGAGAAGTCAGGCGCAGGAAGCAGAGAGTTCAGGGGAGTGCTACTTTAATGCACCAAAACGGCGAACATAAGCCAACCTCACGAAAATACAGGGCGTATAACAAAACAAACACCCCAAACAGGGGGACTTAAACTGTCCAGCAAAACCCACGAAATGGGAAAACACTTAACCCACAGACGTGCACACAAGTTTCACAAAACAGAAGGTCACAATAATTAATCCCGCACAAGGAACCAGGTGGGCCAGCTGACTAATAAAGCCTCACTAATTATACCCAACTCAAAACAGGTGCACTCAATAAACACATAAGGAGGGGGAGGAAATAATCAGTGGCAGCTAGTAGGACGACGACCGCCGAGCTCCACCCAAACGGGAAGGGGAGCCACCTTCGGTCGGAGTCGTGACAGTACCCCCCTCCCTCCCCCTTGATGCGCGGCTCCCGTAGCGCAGGGCGATCCGGATGGAGGCGATGGAAATCCCTCAACATTGACGGATCTAAAATGTCCCCCACCGGTACCCAGCACCTCTCCTCCGGACAGTACCCCTCCCAGTCCACGAGGTACTGCAGGCCCCTCACCCGGCGTTTCGAGTCCAGAATGGCCCGTATCGTATACGCCGGGGAGGGACCTCCGGCACCTCACCGTCCTGTAGGGGACCAGCTACCACCGGCCTGAGGAGAGACACATGAAACGAGGGGTTAATACGATAATAGGAAGGGAGTTGTAATCGATAACACACCTCGTTTATTCTCTTTGGGACTTTGAAAGGCCCTACACACTGCGGCCCAAGCTTCCGGCAGGGCAAGCGGAGGGGCAGGTTTCGGGTCAAACACGGGGGCCTCACTGCGGTGGCGGTCAGCACTCCTTTTCTGCCGTCCACTAGCTTGTTGAAGGGATTCCTGGACAGCCCTCCAGGTATCTTTGGAGCGCTGCACCCATTCCTCCACCGCAGGAGCCTCGGTCTGGCTCGGATGCCACGGTGCCAGGACCGGCTGGTACCCCAACACACACTGAAAGGGGGACACATTAGTAGAGGAGTGGCGTAGTGAGTTACTCTCTCCACCTGCCCATTACTTTCGGGGTGATAACCGCAGGTCAGGCTGACCGAGACCCCCAGACACTCCATGAACGCCCTCCATACTCGGGACGTGAACTGGGGGCCCCGATCAGAAACGATGTCCTCCGGCACCCCGTAGTGCCGGAAGACGTGGGTGAATAATGCCTCCGCAGTCTGTAGGGCTGTAGGGATACTGGGCAACGGGAGGAGATGGCAGGACTTAGGGAACCGATCCACAATCACCAGAACCGTGGTGTTCCCCTGAGACGGGGAAGATCGGTCAGGAAATCTACGGATAGATGTGACCATGGCCGTTGTAACTTCCCTCTAGGAAGGTGCCTAGGAGCCTTACTCTGGGCGCATACCGAACAGGAGGAGACATAAACCTTAACGTCCCTAGCCAAGGTAGGCCACCAATACCTCCCCCGAAGGCTCCCCACTGTCCTACTCACCCCAGGGTGACCCGAGGAGGGTAGGACGTGAGCCCACCGAATCAGTTGGTCCCGAACACCAAGCGGCACGTACTTCCACCCCGCCGGACACTGAGGAGGCGCGGGTTCAGCCCGTAACGCCCACTCGATGTCCGAGTCCACCTCCCATACCACTGGTGCTATCAGCCTGGAGGCGGGAAGGATGGGAGTAGGTTCGGTGGACCTATCCTCCGTGTCGTAAAGGCGGGACAGTGCGTCCGCCTTCACGTTCTGGGAGCCCGGTCTATACGATAAAGTGAACCGGAATCGGGTGAAAAATATGGCCCACCTTGCCTGACGCGGGTTCAGTCTCTTAGCTGCCCGAATATACTCCAGATTTTGGTGGTCGGTCCAGATGAGAAAGGGGTGCTTAGCCCCCTCAAGCCAGTGTCTCCACACCTTCAGAGCCCTGACCACCGCCAACAACTCCCGGTCCCCCACATCATAGTTACGCTCCGCTGGGCTGAGTTTCCTCGAGAAGAAAGCGCAGGGGCGGAGTTTTGGTGGCGTACCCGAGCGCTGTGATAGCACGGCACCCACCCCAGCCTCGGATGCGTCCACCTCCACTGTGAATGCTAGAGAGGGGTCCGGATGTGCCAACACGGGTGCATCCGTGAACAGCGCCTTCAACTTGTTGAAAGCTCCGTCCGCCTCTGCTGACCACCGCAACCGCACCGGGCCCCCCTTCAGCAGTGAGGTAATTGGAGCCGCTATCTGGCCAAAACCCCGGATAAACCTCCGGTAGTAGTTGGCAAAACCCAAAAACCGCTGCACCTCTTTAACCGTGGTCGGAGTCGGCCAATTACGCACGGCCTTACTGCGGTCACCCTCCATCTCCACCCCCAAGGTGGAAATACGATAACCCAGAAAGGAGACGGCTCGTTTGGAGAACGCACACTTCTCAGCCTTAACGTATAGGTCATGCTCCAGCAGTCTACCAAGCACCATGCATAACAGGGACACATGCGCGGCGTGAGTGGCTGAGTAGATCAGAATGTCATCGATATAAACAACCACTCACTGCCCGTGCAGGTCCCTGAGAATCTCGTCTACAAAGGATTGGAAAACGGCTGGAGCATTCTTTAACCCATACGGCATGACGCAGTACTCATAGTGGCCCGATGTGGTACTAAATGCGGTTTTCCACTCGTCTCCCTTATAATACGCACCAGGCTATACGCGCTCCTGAGATCCAATTTTGTGAAGAACTGTGCTCCCTGAAATGATTCCACTGCCGTAGCAATGAGAGGTAGTGGGTAGCTGAACCCCACTGTGATGGCATTTAGACCTCTATAATCAATACACGGACGCAAACCTCCCTCCTTTTTCTTCACAAAAAAGAAACTCGAGGAGACGGGTGAGATGGCGGACCGAATGTACCCCTGTCCCAGAGACTCCGTGATATATGTCTCCATAGCTAACGTCTCCTCTTGGGACAATGGGTACACGTGACTCTTGGGAAGCGCAGCGTTTACCTGGAGATCTATCGCACAATCCCTTCCCGGTCGATGTGGTGGTAATTTAGTCACCTTCTTTTTACTGAAAGCGATTGCCAAATCGGCATACTCGGGGGGAATGCACACCGTGGGACCCTGGTCTGGACTCTCCACCGACGTGGCACCGATGGAAACTCCCAGACACCTTCCAGAACACTCCTCTGACCACCCCTGGAGAACCCCATCTCCACAAAATTTTAGGATTGTGCCGGGCCAGCCAGGGAATCCCTAGCACCACTGGAAACGCAGGCGAATCAATAATATAGAGACTGATACGCTCCCTATGATTCCCCTGCGTTACCATGTCCAGTGGAACCATGGTCTCCCTGACCACCCCTGACCCTAATGGCCGGCTATCTAGGGAGTGCACGGGAAAGGGAGAATCTATCGGCACAAGCGGAACACCTAATTTAATAGCGAGTCCGCGATCCATAAAGTTCCCAGCTGCGCCTGAATCGACTAGCGCCCTATGCTGGGAAGAGGGGAAAATTTTAAGGAAAAAAATCAAGACAAACATGTGACCAACAGGGGGTTCTGGGTGAGTTTGGTGCTGACTCACCTGGGGTGATCAAGAAATATTCTGCCTGCCATCTCGACTCCCAGACGGACCCCCCCAGCACCGATCGGTGGTGTGTCCTCTCCGACCACAGCTGGTGCAGAGGGAGCCTCCTCCTCCGGTACCCCTCGGCACAGTCCCTCCCAACTCCATCGGAATGGGAGTGGAGGTGCTGGAACACACAGGACCCTCTCCGAACGCCCGTGGGCAGCCAGCAGATTGTCCAGTTGGATGGACATGTCAATCAGCTCATCCAGGAAAAGAGCGGTGTCCCGACACGCTAGCTCCCTGCGGACGTCCTCCCGGGAAGACTACACCGGTAGTGGTCGATAAGGGCCCTGTCGTTCCACCCAGATCCTGCTGCCAAGGTCCGGAACGCCAACGCGTAATCCCGGGCGCTCCTCTTCTCCTGCCGGAGATGGAATAGTCGTTCTCCCACCGCTCGGCCATCTGGAGGGTGGTCAAACACGGCGCGGAAGCGGCGGGAAAACTCTGGGTAGTGCTCCTTCGCTGAGTCTGGGCCATTCCAGACCGCGTTTGCCCACTCCAGAGCACGACCCGTGAGGCAGGAGATGAGGACACTCACCCTCTCCGCTCCCGAGGGAGTGGGTCTGACGGTGGCCAGGTACAGTTCCAGCTGGAGTAAGAACCCCTGGCACCCCACCGCCGCTCCATCATAGACCCTCGGGAGCGTAAGACGGAGGGTGCTGGAGTCGGGAGATGGGGAGTCCTGAGGGGGGGGGGGGGGCGAAGTTGGAGAGAGGGGACCCCTTCTCTCCCATCGGTCCATTCTCTCCATCACCTGATCCATAGCCGTTCCAATCCGATGGACAACGGTGGTATGATGTAGAACCCTTTCCTCCATCGATGGGAGGGGTTTGGCTGTTGCTCCTGCTGACTCCATTCCTCAGGGTGCGGGATTCTGTAACGTTCTGAGTGTAGTGGGTGAGAAGTCAGGCGCAGGAAGCAGAGAGTTCAGGGGAGTGCTACTTTAATGCACCAAAACGGCAAACATAAGCCAACCCCACGAAAACACAGGGCGTATAACAAAACAAACGCCCCAAATAGGGGGACTTAAACTGTCCAGCAAAACCCACGAAATGGGAAAACACGTAACCCACAGACGTGCACACAAGTTACACAAAACAGAAGGTCGCAATAATTAATCCCGCACAAGGAACCAGGCGGGCCAGCTGACTAATAAAGCCTCACTAATTATACCCAATTCAAAACAGGTGCACTCAATAAACACATAAGGAGGGGGAGGAAATAATCAGTGGCAGCTAGTAGGTCGGCGACGACGACCGCCGAGCGCCACCCGAACGGGAAGGGGAGCCACCTTCGGTCGGAGTCGTGACATTCTTGATCTTTGTGCTGTTGACTGTGCCCAATAATGTTTGTACCATGTTTTGTGCTGCTACCATGTTGTGTTGTCATGTGTTGCTACTTTGTTATGTTGCTGTCTTAGGACTCTCTTTATGTAGTGTTGTGTTGTCTATCTTGTTGTGACGTGGGATTTGTCCTATATTGATATTGCATTTATTTATTTAAATTTTAATACCAGGACCCCGTCCGCGCAGGAGGCCTTTTGCCTTTTGGTAGGCCGTCATTGTAAGTAAGAATTTGTTCTTAACTGACTTGCCGAGTTAAATAAAGGTTAAAGAAAGAAAGAAAGAAAACATCCTTGTCAATAGTAGCCCTTTGCAGTGGAATTTTGTAGACGTGTTTTTGTATTGTGTTTGGAAGATCTGCAGAGAAAATAGTGAGGTGGTTGTGCCATTACTGTTGTAGTCTTGATTTTATACCTTTCAGTGTCACTTGCTGGTTTCTGTCCCATTGTGCTCCATAACTGATCCTCCTCTCCACCCTCTCCGAGTTGGGCATCTCCGGTGCGGCCCACGCTTGGATTGCGTCCTACCTGACAGGTCGCTCCTACCAGGTGGCGTGGCGAGAATCTGTCTCCTCGCCACGCGCTCTCACCACTGGTGTCCCCCAGGGCTCTGTTCTAGGCCCTCTCCTATTCTCGCTATACACCAAGTCACTTGGCTCTGTCATAACCTCACATGGTCTCTCCTATCATTGCTATGCAGACGACACACAATTAATCTTCTCCTTTCCCCCTTCTGATGACCAGGTGGCGAATCGCATCTCTGCATGTCTGGCAGACATATCAGTGTGGATGACGGATCACCACCTCAAGCTGAACCTCGGCAAGACGGAGCTGCTCTTCCTCCCGGGGAAGGACTGCCCGTTCCATGATCTCGCCATCACGGTTGACAACTCCATTGTTTCCTCCTCCCAGAGCGCTAAGAACCTTGGCGTGATCCTGGACAACACCCTGTCGTTCTCAACTAACATCAAGGCGGTGGCCCGTTCCTGTAGGTTCATGCTCTACAACATCCGCAGAGTACGCCCCTGCCTCACACAGGAAGCGGCGTAGGTCCTAATCCAGGCACTTGTCATCTCCCGTCTGGATTACTGCAACTCGCTGTTGGCTGGGCTCCCTGCCTGTGCCATTAAACCCCTACAACTCATCCAGAACGCCGCAGCCCGTCTGGTGTTCAACCTTCCCAAGTTCTCTCACGTCACCCCGCTCCTCCGCTCTCTCCACTGGCTTCCAGTTGAAGCTCGCATCCGCTACAAGACCATGGTGCTTGCCTACGGAGCTGTGAGGGGAACGGCACCGCAGTACCTCCAGGCTCTGATCAGGCCCTACACCCAAACAAGGGCACTGCGTTCATCCACCTCTGGCCTGCTCGCCTCCCTACCACTGAGGAAGTACAGTTCCCGCTCAGCCCAGTCAAAACTGTTCGCTGCTCTGGCCCCCCAATGGTGGAACAAACTCCCTCACGACGCCAGGACAGCGGAGTCAATCACCACCTTCCGGAGACACCTGAAACCCCACCTCTTCAAGGAATACCTAGGATCGGATAAAGCAATCCTTCTCACCCCCCCCTTAAATGATTTAGATGCACTATTGTAAAGTGGCTGTTCCACTGATGTCAGAAGGTGAATTCACCAATTTGTAAGTCGCTCTGGATAAGAGCGTCTGCTAAATGACTTAAATGTAAATGTAAATAACTGTGTCCGCTCCCTCATGCTTGTGCACTCAAAAGGCCCCCGCTTTGGGGCACCGCGGAATGACTCCAGATAACCTGAGTTGTACAAATAGAAAAGGTAAGAAGAGAAGAGGGGTAGACTAAATTGGTCTGGAAGATACTCTGTGGTCCTCTGGCTACCTCGAACCAACTGTAACCCCACAACACAAACCATAGAAACACTACCCAATTAATGTTTATACCATGCTTACTCTAAATTGAGCTGTCTTAGCCATCAGTTTGTACATATTTGGCCAACTTAACTTCATATTGAGCAGAGCCAGTGGTTGGAAGTGCATGTTGGTGGAATCAGATTCTGTAGCACCTACAACAAAATACACAACAATACACAATTGAACCACCCCACTAATTGTATTGACCTCTATTAAACTGGCTAGCTAAGCATTCCTAACATGGACATTTCAATATCGTCAGCTTGCTGTTAGCTAACTAGCATCACTAAATTGGCAGCAAGATTGCTAGCCAGCTGAGACTGGCTGAGAACCAACTAACCAACCATAGACGATTTATACACATTCATCAATGCAAAATCTGATTGATTGAATTATCCATGTTGTCTATATTAAATGGCACTTCATTTAACATAACAGGCTTTTTAAATTCAATATTGTTGTACAATTTCTACTTAAAATATCAAAGGCACTAATTTCACATACAAGCCCGCACACACACACACACACACACACACACACACATTTTTGTGTGTTGGTCGTTCATAGTAAACAATGCCATTATTGACGTTTTTGGGCACCCCCCCTCTACCTAGCGGGCAGTATCAGCATTCACTATAAGTGCTGGACTTTGTGGTTCATCAGGGAGTCGAAACTTCCAGATTCTACCAGTAAAATGAAAATGTGCAAGTTCTAGCAGGTGGTTTAGATAATTGTGATGTTTATGATAAAAACGTATATTATTAATATAGTAATGACTAAACGTCGTGGCAGAGCCAGGGTGAAATTCCCCTTTAAGGCCTTGTACATTATAATCCGTTCAAAACACGCACTGGTTGAATCAACGTTGTTTCCACGTCATTTCAATAAAATGACCTTGAACCAACATGGAAGAGACGCTGTATTGAAACCTGTGCCTAGTGGGAAAGCCTGTTCAAAATGTTTCCTAACCTCCAAAGTAGTATGAGATAAGAAAAGTAATCAAGTGATTATACAAACTAAGTTTCCATCTAAATAAAATTTGAACTGACATTCAAAGTGATTAGTAATAGTAAACGGATGAAAACGAGCTATGGCAACACACAGAGATGACCATCAGGTCATGATGGAGGAAGCTAGCTTGTTGGTTTGCTCGGGGCCCTAAGGAAATATGTCATGTAATGTGTTACTTCCTTTTTCCACTACCATTTCATTGTCTCTCTCCGGGTGAGACTGGAGACCAATTCATGGGTGGTTTCACCAATTCGGTGCCTTTTGAGAAGTGTAACTTGTAGTAAAAAAAAGGCAATGTTTGATTTCACTTATTTCAACATTCTGTTATAAAGAACACATATTTAACTCCATTAAAAAAAACACGTTTTCATCTTAAATCAGCCATAAATCCCCTTGTGACAGGGGGAATAGAAGCTTGTTGTGTGCAACAGGGTGTGGCAATTGAACGAAAACTTCACAAAAACATTTAAATTGTTTAAACATTTCCACCACTAAACACCAGAAAATGGCCAAAAAGAGTAGAACCAGCTCACCTGCATTTACACCAGGATTTGACTATTAGATGCTCAATGTTTCTTCAGAAAACAATATTTGAATTTTTTTTTTGTTTCACCATATTAAAACAAGAGTTCAGTTCACGTAACAGGGTTGACCTTAAAAATGAGGGACAGACATACGTGAATCACTAATCACATGAAATAAATCATCATCTTCTGTAATAACTGTCAAAGCAACAAAATAACTAGGGCTTTATATTGAAAACCTGGAGAAATGTTGGGGTTCAGTGGGTTAAAATCTTCCTAGATGTCACAGATGGGGCACGGATGAACATGTCAAAATGCTGAATCTTGCCACTTCAGCAATTCTTTATTCATATTAAAAATCGGATTGATTGAATTCTCCATGTTGTATATATTAAATGGAACTTCATCTAACATAACAGGCTTTCATTTCTTCTTAAAATATCAAAGGCACTAATTTCACACACAAGCCCGCACACAAACACACACACACACTGGTGCTGGGTGAAGTGTACGCTCAGAGGGAAGGAGTCATTCTCAAGCAATGTGGGCGACTGACTCCTTCAACTATTTAGATTCCGTTTTGTAAAAAATAAAACACTGTCCAGAACATAGGAAGGCAAAGAAGATCTGATGTGGAGATGGAACGTGACGGCCAAGTCAAATGGATCACTGTATGCTCTTTAGTCGGACGACCCAATGGACTTGGCTAGTTATGGTGGTGAACTTGGGCCAGAGTTATTAACTGGTCCTCATCAAGTCACAAAAAAAACAGGCATCAGGAAAAATACATTATGTCAATTTGGATGATTAATTACACAGGTTATGCAATTACCTTCAGAGAAATGGATGTAGGACCGACACTTTCTCCTCCATGGGGATGAGAGTTTAAAAACATACCAAAAGACTTACTGCACAAGATAAAAGTAACAAAGAGCCCCCAAAACAGGATGTACAGATTATACCAAGAGAGGGAGTTAGGGAGGACAAAGGAGGGTAGAAAGCATAAACAATACAGTTAATATTGCTGTTCTGGTAGCTGAGGAATATATGGGAACAGCTTCAGCTACAGTGTACTCCTTTTATCTGAACGTTGTTCCACAAAGCTTTCAATGTGCAGATTTGGAAGCAGCAATCCAATTGTAAACCATCTTTCTCTCTCCTCCTCTCTCTCTCTCTTCTTCCTATTTCTCTCCATTTCTCCTTACAGTCTCTGTTCCAATCTCCCATGGCAATCTTTCGACCAGCATGTTTTTCTCCACCAGAGCCCAGAGACCTTGGCGCGGAGTGTTGGACGCCTGACACTGTTGACACGGTGCTGTTTTGCAATACAAAGCGGACTGTGGTTTATTTTCGGAAAACAATATTTTCTTTCTACCATGTTGCAACTTATTTTCCCAATTTCATTATTTGTTATTGCTAGTGGTGGATTAACGTCTATGCGCTGTTGATTGGGGGAGAGGGAGAGAAAGCGAGTGAAGGAGAGCAGGGAGGAGAGGAACGCGGTGGGGAATCTGTTGGAAGAACACGTCTGTGATTTCTTTGAGTTCATACATGGTATGTTATTTCACAAGAGGCTCGTGGTAAGATAAGAGCTCCCCATTCAAATCCAGGTTTGATCAAGTCTCTCCACCGTCATGTTTACTGGATTAAATGCAAAGCTTTCGCTTAGCCTTTGAGACAACCCTTCCTTGTGCGCGGAGAGATTTCTTCTCTTTTTTTTTGACTCTCTCATTTGTCCCGCCAAATGAAGGAGAGATGATCGAAAGTCAGGAAAGAGCCCGTTAAATGATTATGCAAGGATGTTTTTTCTTGGTGTCAAGTCTTAGCCTAATAATAAAAGGGTGAGATTTCTTATTGTCGGGTTGACTGACATTGAATGCCGTACAAAAGCCATGTTTGCGTAGGGAGAGGCCCCAATCACAGCTGGAAAGAAGGCCTGACAAGGGGCTCAGAGCCTCAGATGAACGGACACATCTGGAGTTGTGTGGTCTATGTCACGGTTGGTTCTGTTTGCTTACGCTCAGACCACTCAAACAAAACAGAGCTTTCCACCCCCTGAGGAAGACGACACATGCAACAATTTGAAAGTTTGAAATAATAAACAACAATCACAGAAGGCGGGCAGTTCTCCACGGAGGCATTTTCCACTAGCGAAGTCAATTTGTGGGCACGTAAACAGGGATAACATGCCTCTGACCACTCGGGTTTAGATGGCTCCTCCCCTCCCCCCCCCCCCGCATTCACTCGCTTCACATCAAGCCCAATTCGTTTTAGTCTCTCTGCCCTTCACCCCCCCCCCCTCCGCACACACATACAGAACAGAACAGCTGTGTGTAAGATTAATGCTATTTCACGGTGTGCTTGAAAAAAAGGAGGAAATTAATTTGGAGATACCAGAGAAGCATGATAAATTCTGAGGACGACAAAAAGAGGAGAAGACCAGCGATGCAAAAAGATAAAAGGAGAAAGTGAAATAGAAGGTCTTGAGTGCAATGAGTCAAAGAAAAAGAGTTGTATGGAGAGAGTGTGTGGGGCGAAAATGCTCTGTCATGCCTCAGGAATGTTGTGGGTGCGCTTGCCGGTGTGACTAAACCATTTTTCACAGCAGTAATCTGAGGAAGCCATCCGTGTGTTGGCAGCGTGGGCTGCATGGTTGAGCCTGGGAGGTGAGAGGAGGAGGTAGGGATGGAGGGAGATAGCGGAGGATAGGAAAGGGGGGGAGAAGGAGTCACATGTAGACCCAGTTTTAAATTCTCTCCTTCTCCCTCAGTCTCTCCGATTCAGAAAGGAGTTGTAAACAAGCTCTGAGGATTTACAGGCCTGCTGAAATAGAGTGTTGACCCCTGCATTCCTCTGAGCAATGTATTCTGGAAGAATCAACACTGGGCCTGAGGTGGACCTCTCTCTCTCTCCCCCCTGTCTACTCTGTTCTCACCCCTCCTCTCGTTTTTCTGTAACATATTTATCTGACCACCGAATGAAGGAAGGCCTCTCCGGGGGGGGGGGGGGGGGGTAGTCAGCCCCCTCCCACCTGCACACTTGTGACTGTCATTGGTTTGACTGATCACCTCGAATCCGCGAGCAGATGGTTGGATGAGGGTCAGCGATATTACATAAGCCACATTGTTCCTCTGGCGAAGCCAAGAGCGTTGGGCTCATGGGTCTCATCATCTAGAATTATATCTGGGAAGGAACATCGCCATTAGGTTTCAAACTGAACCAGAACACTGTCGAAATGTCAAGATAATAATCAGGCTATTAACTCAGGGATACATGATAAAGAGAGAGAGTGATGATATGTGTACAATTATGTAATGAAATGTATACTATTACAATCCTATATTATATAAGACAGTTTTGATAAAAAATGTTAGCGAATAATATTAGAATGACTCATATGAGTATATAATTATGCCATAGCATATCTAATTTATGTAATCATTCAGTTTCAGTTCACTTTGATCTTTCATGCTTCGATGATAATATATACTGTACCTGTTATCTAGAATACTGCATGTGATCTAACTAGGCATCATTACTGTGTACATTTCTGTCATAACCCTTGGCTTGCTAGCTAGCAAACAGCACAACATCCAACTGACGTGAAGAATATGTAGAGTTGAAAAACAATAATGGCCCTCTCTTTCCATCTACGTCTCAAATTGCACCCTATTCCATATTTAGTGCACTAAATTTGACCAGGCCCCATAGGGCTCCATAGGTCTCTGGTCATAAGTAGCACACTATGCTGTATAGGGTGCCATTTGGGACACAATAATCATTTTCTTTGTAAAGCGGTTATCAATACAAGTTGCAAAGCGCTTCGCAGTACTGACGAAGAAACAAGAACTAGAGGAAGGAGAAGAAAAAGCTCATGAAAATCATACATTGAAATAACTCTTTAAAATCACCTTTATGAAAGTGTCTTCAGCAGTGATATAATGACGCAGCCCATGTCTGGGCTCATTTGTATTGGCGTAGTCTAATAAATATATATATCTGTTCATAGTGAAGGATGAATATCCAATAACCAGAAACCCTGGTTCACATTCCCCAACCGTTGTCTCACATAGCAAAGTGAGAAGGGACAGATGTTTATGAGGAACATGCTTGTACACACACACACACACACACACACACACACACACACACACACACACACACACACACACACACACACACACACACACACACAAACACCGAGTTCGAGTTAGCTATGAAACTAAACCCATGGTGGGGCCTCCTAGGGCATCTTGAAGTGAGCTAACATTGCTTTTAGGATTTGTGAGGAAGTACGGCAAGCTATGTTTTGAGCTCTGTGGTCTGTGGTGAAGATGTCATACTTGGCTCAGAGCCCTGCTTATCACCTGATGTGAATGACATAATGTTTATCTGATTATCATCATCTGATAGAGGGATATGCTTTCAACTTCCAACCCAGACTGTTGGCGAATGGTCATAACATTCTCCTGTTGAGCTCTCCATATGTAGCCTGATCTCAGATCTGTTTGTGTTGTCTTGTCAACTCCTAAGGTCAATGTCATTCCAAACAAGTTGGCTATACAGCAGCACAAACAGATCTGGGTCCAGGCTACAGGGTGCAGTTTCATAGTTCCCTCCACTTCCCTGAGAGAATAGCTTGGGTGTCTGCTATTACCACCACAGTCACCTCTACTTGCAATATGATACCTGTCCACCCCCAGGGTTTGTATTTTGAGGTCAGTGGCCCATAGCCTTAGGATGGGCAGGAAGAGATGTGACATTCTGGGGACTTGAGGAGAAGTGATATATTATCTGTCACCATTATTGTCCCCCCTGCATCACTGTCTAGAGCTTGAAACTGGAGGTGACATCAAACCATACGACTGGAAGCTGACTCGACCGTCTCACCCAGCATGTGTGGTTAGAGATGCCGGTTCAGTAACGGTCTGGGTTACGGTCGCCTCATTGTCAACCGTGAACATGTCAGAAATAGTCTGTCATGTCGCGTGAAGACAAAGGTCCTTTGTGCTGGGGAGTCAGGACATGGTTCATAGCCACAGAGATTGAAGAATACTATTGAAGCACGCTGAAAAAATAAAGTGGTTATGTCCTCCACTTTTTCTAGGAAAATTAGACTATTTTACAACAGATTGTTTCCAGTGCCTGCTCTGAGAAGGAGGGCATTTTTGTAATTGTACATTCTGATTGGTATGGTAAAACTCATTTTTCAAAATGAAATGACGGAGGAGGGCGAGCTCAAGCTCTAGCGCTCTCTCTCTCTCTCTCTCTCTCTCTCTCTCTCTCTCTCTCTCTCTCTCCTTGGCAGTCTCAAACCCCAAAGTAATACAGTGGACCTTGCACTGTGGCTGGGCTGCCAAATCAAACACTCGACATTTCACAATGCATCTGTCCCTTTGCTTCAAAACTTGATAAACACACAGTCAACTGACGTATCTGAATTACAGCTTTCAAGTGAACCCTCCATAATGAATCATGCCCATCATAGCTTTGCTGTGCTTCAGCACTTGACCGAAGATGACAGAATGGTGAAGTTAGCTTTAGCCTGCCTCTCCCGTGTCCATTTAATTGTACTCTCCTAAGTGTTCAAAGCCGTAAAGGCAATGGGCAGCGCTTGTGTCAAGTGTCAACTCCATGTCATTGTACGGTTTTGTTGATGTTAACCCACCTCACTGAGAGCACATATGACCTCAATTTAAACTTGGTGGCGCAGCCTAGTGGTTAGAACGTTGGGCCAGTAACTGAAAGGTTGCTGGATCGAATCCCTGAGCTGACAAGGTTCTGCCCCGTTCTGCCCCTGAACAAGGCAATTAACCCACTGTTACCCGGTAGGACGTCATTCTAAATAAGAATTTGTTCTTAACTGACTTGCCTGGTTAAATAAGAATAAACTTCCTGTACTTTCTGCTCGATCTGAGGCGAGTAGTGATGAGGTCATCATAACAAATTACATATTGGTCACTATGGACAATTGCCATAGAGACTTGAGGAGGTGTTATGTGAGTTACAATGAAAGAGGTGCTCAGGGCTGTTAGTACAGAGTGAATACACAAATGGGGCTTGTTTCTTTCTTCCCTCCTTTCCACTGCTTTATGTTATCTCAGGGGTTCCGAGGAATGCTATTGCCTTAAATAACGTCACAGACCATGTCAGAGCTAGAACATTAGGGAGACACATATTTCAGCCTCTGAAGCTTTCCATATTTCACGAACTTATGCAACAGCACTCCACAGATCGTGAATTCCTTAATGTTTATTTGTGGCACCCTGTATTTTATTCAAGGTCTTTAATTTGTAATGAATAATGGTGACGCCTCTAGTGTGTGCGTGTGTGTGTGTGTGTGTGTGTGTGTGTGTGTGTGTGTGTGTGTGTGTGTGTGTGTGTGTGTGTGTGTGTGTGTGTGTGTGTGTGTGTGTGTGTGTGTGTGTGTGTGTTTGTGTGTGTCTAACCTACGTGATTGTGGCAGCAGTGTTGCCAGTACCTTTCCTAGAAGCAACAGAAATGGGTCAGTGTGTATGAGGAGGGAATGTTTTCCTGCACACAACACCTGTCCACCATGCTTTTGTTCTAAGTTCGCGAGTAAGACACACACACACACACAAACACACTCCATTCCCCCCTCACTCAATGCCAGAAAAGAGGCCAGAAAGAGCAGCTTTTACAACTTTTAATGTCACGTCTGTGTAGGCTACCTGTGAACGATCACGCACTCTGTCTGCAAGGTCAGACAAGCTGCTAACGATTGAGACCTGACAAACAAACAGGAGTGTTGATTACAAATCCATCAGGATGTCACCACACCTAAAGACAACAGACAACAGCACACAGAGGGCTGTAAATTATAGCAGGAGAGCAGGTCAAAGTGCAGGGCTGCAGGGAGCTGGTCTGTTAGGTCCCTCATTTACTTCACAGTCTAATGAACCCATCCTACAAACAGCCATGTACAGGGCCCATATTCCTAAAGCATCTCAGACTAGGAGTTCTGATCTTGGATCAGTTTAGCCTTTTAGATCATAATGAATAACACTAGCTGTCATGATTGTCGTTGTAAGCATACTCAGACCAAAGCGCAGCGTGAAATCGGTTCGACATCTTTTTATTTAAGTGAACCGCACAAAAAATAATAAAGAATACACAAAACATGATGTTCTGTAGTGCTCACAGGCCTCAACACAAAAACAAGATCCCACCAAACACAGTGGGGAAATGGCTGCCTAAATATGATCCCCAATCAGAGACAATGATAAACAGCTGCCTCGTTTTGGGAACCATACCAGGCCAACAGAAATAAAACACCTAGATAAGAACACACCCCGACCTAAGCAAAATAGAGAATAAAAAAACTCTCTATGGTCAGGGCATGACACTAGCTTTCTAGATCACCACTCTTTCCCTGAGACGCTTTAGGAATACGGGCGCTGAGAAATAGAACTCCCAAAATCATAGATTTGGTAAAAAGGATTTAAGTTTGCCTGCATTAAAGTTCCCGGCTACTAGGAGCACCGCCTCTGGATGAGCGTTTTCTTGTTTGCTTATGGCGAAATACAGCTCATTCAATGCTGTCTTAGTGCCAGCCTCTGACTGTGGTGGTATGTAAACAGCTACAAAGAATACAGATGAAATCTCTCTCGGTGGGTAGTGTGGTCTACAGCTTATCATGCTCAACTCTACCTCAGGCAAGCAATAGCTCGAGACTTCATTAGATATCGTGCACCAGCAGTTGATTACAAAAAGACATAGAACGCCGTCCCTTGTCTTATCAGATGCAGCTGTTCCATCCTGCCGGCACATCGTATAACCAGCCAGCTGTATGTTGATGTTATCGTCGTTCAGCCACGACTCCGCGAAGCATAAGATGTTATAGTTTTTAATGTCCCGTTGGTAGTTTAATCGTCCACGTAACTCTTCAATTTTATTGTCCAAAGATTGCATGTTTGCTATTAGAATGGAGGGAAGTGGGGGTTTATTCCATCACCTGCGAAATCTCAGAAGGCAGCAGGACCTTCGGCCCCTCTTCCTCCACGTCCTTTTGACGCAGATCACGGGGATCAGGACCTGTTCCCGAGGAAGCAGCGTATCCTTCGCGTCAGAGTCAGAGTCGTGAAAGGAATAGAGGATTCTGCTAGTCCATGGTGAGTAATCGCAGTCCTGATGTCTAGAAGTTATTTTCGGTCATAAGAGACGGTAGTGGCAACATTATGTACAAAATAAGTTGAAAAAAAACAAGTTACAAACAACGCAAATAAGCGAATAAAAATCACACAATTGGCTGGGGGCACGTAAAATGTCTGCCATCTTCTCCGGCGCCATTTGAAGGGTTGTCTCAGTCACCAGATCACAACCCAATTGAACACTTATGGGAGATTCTGGAGCATAGCCTGAGACAATGTTTTCCACCACCATCAACAAAACACCAAATGATGGAATTTCTCGTAAAAGAATGGTGTCCCATTAAGACACTATGTTGGTGTTTCCTTTATTTTGGCAGTTACCTGTACCTGTACTGACAAGCTAAGGAAACTTTACACACGTGAAATTTGAACAGTTACTGTACGTTTTACAGTAAACATCCTCCAGAGATTGTGCTCATTTTGCCCCTGTGTTTTTTTTTTGCAGCCTGGTTTCTGCCAGTTCTTGATTTTCTTCTCTCAATTCTTCTACCAGTTCCAGGATTTATTTTCATGAAAACAACTGCCAAGTGAATGAAGGATTGGGAAACAAAGTGTCCAGAGTAAGGCACAATATAAAGTATAGAAAACATCCTGTATGGATTCCTGGTGCGTTATTTGTATCCTTCCTGTTCATGGCATTTGACGTCAGATAACACAATAGCTCTTTTGTATGAAATGTTTGTACTTTTTAGACAGGGAACTGGGTTTTTGTCTTTTAAATGTCAAATTAATAATAATGTAATGGAGGAAATTGAGGATTGAGGCTGTTTTGGGGTTGTGTGTGTGTGTGTGTGTGTGTGTGTGTGTGTGTGTGTGTGTGTGTGTGTGTGTGTGTGTGTGTGTGTGTGTTTACAGTCGTGCTCATATCATACTGTAGCTGCTGTGCCACAGATTCCATACTCAACTCCGACTGTACTAGGATGCTAGTGGGGTTAGGCTGGGAGGGCCGGGAGGGCTGGGAGGGCTTGGGGCCTGAAGGGCTGTGTTGTCAGGTCTGGAGAGATGTAGAAAAGTGGCCCATTTCCCTAGGCCTAGATCTGTCCTCCTCCTGAAATACCTGTGGATTTATGGACCAGTTCAGGATACATCTCTCTTCCTGTGAGTGGGGGTCCACCCCACCCACCACATCTAGCTGCATTACAAATCAACCTTTCTCTCCTCCATAATCACCAACGGGAGAGCAGCAAGGTATGACGGAAAACAAAATTTACACTAGGATGTGTCCAATGTAAATTCAGGAAAATGACTTGCGTGTTCCAGTAAGTGTAAGACACATACTGTCGTAGGCCAAAGTTTCGTTCTCTGTCAGACATCTTCCCTCTGTTTTGGATCCAGATCAAACCAGTCTAACTACTTCCATCCATCTAGAATGTATGAGCTGTTCAGTCTGTTGCCAACAACAGCCCCCAGTTTCAGCCCACAGAGAGCACACTAACATTACATAGGGTTTGAGTTTCTCCGGCTGTTTGTTAATCATAAACTTTTGACGGTGCAGCGAGACAGTTTCCCGGAATCAGCTGTCATTCCCAATTGCCCGGTTGTAATGGGAAGAGGGGGAATGTGGGGGGGGGGGGTTCCTGTGAATGTAATGGCCACATCAGTGAGTCCTGAGGCTGAGACAGACCCTGCCCGTATCGACGTAGTGATGCCGATACACACACACATGCTAAAACACACATACAGGCTTGCTCTTTTGCTTTGTTGCTGGCTCGAACCAAACATACATACCCGCCCTGGCCCTAACCTCTCTGAGAAGGCATGGTCCTGAGCGTGTTCCGAGGGAGCAGTGTTCCAATCCAAGCCCAGTCCTGTGTCTCCGGCCTGGGCTTCGATAGTTTCCACATGTGGGGCGGAGACACGGCTCGCTGGAGCCCCAACATCGTCCAGGGATTCAACCAACGGCATGGGAAGTGACACGCCAGGCCAGGGATGACATTTAATAATAGCAGGTTAATGTTTTGGATGGAAAAGGTAGATCCACGGTAAAGCTCTTCTAGTATTGGACTGGTACCAGTTTGAGAAACGGAGCTGGAGTGACAGGAGATTTGGTTCCAATTAGCATGACATTAGCAGAGGTTGGGACCTCTGCCAGAGTAGACAGTTAGTGCACTGTTCAAATGTTTTTCTTTGGGACGGTGCCATCCAAAGGTTCAAACGACACCAGTACAACCCTGTTTCCATTGCTCTTGCTCATGGTTATTAGACAAATACATGTACGGAGAAACACCCTTTCCACGACTGACTGTTGCATTCTTTCTCACGGACGCGCCGCAAGTCTTTACAAGTTACTGAGTATGACATCTACTCAACTCAGCAAGTGAGTCAACAACATGAATGAAAAACATTTTGATTCTGTCGGTCCTAACTGAGGTGTAGAGTGCAGTCGTCTCGAGAGGAGCCACGATAACTGTGACGTGAACCTTTCTCTTTTCTCCCCCCCTCTCTCTCTCTCCCTCCCCCCCCCCCACTCCCCCCCCTCTCTCTCTAGCTCTCTCTATTTATCTTTCGGGCTCTCTCTCTTTCTCTCTCTCACACACACATCCTAACCCACAAGATCCCCCATGACACACAACCACACACACACAAACACACACACACACACACACACACACTGTGCCCTCCCCACCCACACAAGCCTCCTCTCTGTGGGCCAGAGTTTAATTGCAGACACATAACATGCTCTGGAGCCTCTCCAGGATCCAACTGAGAAAAGACCAATTAATAAGCAGACTGCATCAGAGCCAAGTGTCCAGCACTAATCAGAGGAGGGGGAGGGACAGGAAAGACTGTCATTTGTGTGTTTGTGTGTGTCATTCACCACTTTCCCAGGACGCAACTTAATCCTGCAGAGCCAGAGAGAAACCGTTAGACAGGAAAGAGTTTTAAAACCCAACCAGAAACAGAGTGCTCTGGCTTCAAGACCATTTTAATGAATGCCTTATTGTTTTTGTCTGTCTTAGTCATACAGACAAAACTGATGATTAATATGATATCAAATGAATGTTGTTTTGTTTTTCAACAAACAAGTCTTAAGCCATGCAGACAATGTTGATTGGGATTTAAAGGTATGCTTCACTCAAGCAATCAGTATGATAGAATGATTTTAGGGCTGTTTTGGCTTAGCTGGATACCGAGTTCAGTTCATGTAGGATTTTAGGATGAGTAGAGCTTCGGTCTAATGATGAGGGTGATCGAGAAATGGAGTTTGTGAGCCTTATTGGGGTTGGCGTGGTTGGTTTTCATCAGTGCGACAGAAGATAGAGGGAGAGAAGGAGGGATCCAGAGAGAGAGAGAGAGAGAGAGAGAGAGAGAGATGATGAGAACAAGGGGGGTTAAGTGGATCACCATGGGACTGGGAACTTCTCATTCTGTCTTTTCCAGTGGGGGAACAGAGGAACAGAGAGAGGGAGATTCTCTTACAGCCATAAGTGCCTCTCTCTGCTCTCCCTGGCAGTTTCTCTCTCATGTGGCTTCCTGTCACAGGAGACTGACACTGCAGGCCGCAGGCATCAGTTGCACGAGTTTGTTGTTCTGACTGGAGAAGGAAGAGAGGATGAGGGGAAGGAGGGTGGGGATTCCAGGGGGGTTGGCTTGGGGGGGGGGCTGTGTAGAGGTTTTGTGGGGAGTCATCAGAGGATGGGGGGGGGGGTCCATGTAGACAGTTCCTCTCCAGGAGATAGTCAAGGCCTGGTTCCAATAAGAGAGATGGTGATAGGAGGCTTGGTTCCCATCATGCTTCCACCACCACAACTCCCAAAGCCTCCAGCCCTGCAGCCCCCAGGCCCCAGTTAAGACCTGTCATTAAGTCAGTTTGAGGAAGGGGATTTGCCCCATGGTAAACAGACAATTGTACACAGACATACAGTACATAAACGTAGACATACAGTCACGCACGCGCACCAGTGGAGGCTGCTGATGGGAGTACGGCTCATAATAATGGCTGGGACGAAGTCAATGAAAACCACGAGCCCGTCCTCCCCAATTAAGGTGCCACCAACCTCCTGTGACACACACACCACACCACACACCCTCTCTCCTCCCCCATACACTCTCTCGGGCCTCCTCCGTTTTTACTATCTCAAACACAGCATGACAACCTTGTCTGGCACAGATATGAGCAGACAGTCATTGCCACACTACTCCACTGCAACCCTGATAAACAGAGCTCTGATCTTCAACTTTGAGTCATATCATGTCTTTAGTACTTTACAAGGGGTTAACGGGCGCAAATACACACAGATGAATAGAACTAAATGAGTCAATAGACTTTCCAGTTTTATTCCAATCAAGTGTCAATATGATTTCATGATAAGAGAAAAGGGAGGTACTGACATAGTTTGCTATCATTACAACCAATAAAACATAATAAGTCAATTGTTCTTCAGCCACTGGGGAAAGTGCACCAATTGCTTGTGAAAAAACGGAATTGCAGTGTATGTTTGACATTACACAGGTGGGCTCTCATAACGATGATATTATCAGGGCGGAACCCATGCCGCCTCTGTGAAATCACGTAAAGCGGGCCCCTATGAGTGACATCTCCCAAACCTCCAAGACCAATGATGAGTTTAGCAGACAAAGCCCCCTCACGTCTGAAGTCCTACCTCCCCCTCTCCTCTTCCTGCCGTCCTCCCGTCCTCCTTACATGTTTCAGCTCCAGTCCTCCTGTCCAAAGTCCCAATACTGTACGAGGTGGATATACAACTCTACCACTGGTCTGTTTACTCCGACAGAATGGAACAGAAGTTTGGACTCAAACAAAATAGACTTGTGCCATGCCAAACACAATGTCACTGAAAAGTGTCCACACTAGGGCCAAAGCAAATTGACACTCACTCTCAGTCTCAGTCTCAGTCTCACTCTCAGTGTTACAGTTCTCAGAAATACAGTACATATCATTTAAAATACACAGTATCAAAACTCCAGGTATCAACAGGAGCCCTATGGTCCTTTGAACCCTGGCCAAAAGTAGTGCATATATAGGAAATAGGGTGCCATTTCAGAATTAACCACACTATCTAGTTGAGAGGGGAAACAGGTGGTTTCACTTGTGTTCACTTGTGTTGCTAGATTAAGTCTAATGCCTGGTGTTCTTGAACACCAACATGGTTCAACATGGTTTCTGATTCTCCACCATCCACCATCCCCCTCCTCCCCTCTCCTCCGTGTTATGTACGCTTTAGAGGAGAGGAGGAGGGTGGAGCGGTATGATGAACACTCATGGGGTTATCCAACCATGGCTCCAGCAGCGAACAGACCATCAGCCATGACATGGCCAGAGACAAAGTCCAGAAGGGTTATGTAACATGTGAGGCGGGGCGGTAGGATACTCACTTCATTACATTTCAGTCATTCAACAGACGTATTCGGTTGTGCAACTTGACTAGGTATCTCCTTTTCCTCTCCCTTCCCTTATCCAGAGCGACTTACAGTGTGTGTTTTCCTCTTACGGTCGTTACCTAAGACCATGTTTCAACTTTTAGGAAACGTTCTGTTAAAGTAATGAAATATCAAGAAGATAATGTCAAGCTCCTTAAATATGCTGAGAATGTTCCAAAGCCAAGCAACTATCCTGCACCGTTGCCAGAAAGTTCTTGGAAGGTTGTATGCAAAATAACCAAAGGACAACCGAGCTCTCACCAAGCTATGGTTCTCAGAACCTTATGTGCTAACTGGGCAGTCTGTGTGTATGAGTGGGTGTGTGAGTTTTTGTGTGATTAATTGTATTGATAGTATGGCGGATATACAGTCTTCTTTTCACGAGTTGCTTATGACCCAACTTTATTTCAACCACACCCCTAACAGTCACACTCACATGCTGACACACACACACACGCACACACACACATACACGCGCGTGCGTGCGCGCACACACACACACACACACGAGTTGAGTTGTGTACAGCTAATGACTCTGGGCCTGGAAAGAGTATTGTTTCACTTTTTGGCCGCAAGCCAACATTTCACACAGGTAAAAGTTGACTAAATCATGATGGAAACCATCCAGCCTCCACTTTTCTTTTCCTTATTCTTTCTTTTCCTTCAATTTCACTGCAGTCTGTGGTGATGAATAGAATGAGACAGGGTCGGGTGGAGAGGTGTGAGGGGGGGGGTAGGACTACAAATAAAAGAGGTCATATTTTTGCGGTTGTGAATGCAGAGAATAAATAAGAATAGAAGGGGGTAAAGAAATAGAAGAGGGAGAAGAGGGGAACAGAGGAGGGGAATAGCGAAGGGGAGCACTGTGGGGTATAGGGGCGTAGTTGCGGTATAAGAGCCACTCCTCCTGCCGTTTGTAACAGGGTGGATGGGTGACATGTGAGAACTGTGGCTGCAGGGCCATTGTGAGGGTATCTGACTGATGTTTTTCCTCACCGTCAGGCACACACACACACACACACACACACACACACACACACACACACGCACACGCACACGCACTCACATTCCCAGCCTCTGGCTGTACTCTACCCTCTCACACTACATGAACAGATTACCACCGGGGCTCATGACACATAGATTGAGCTGTTCAATGACTGCCTGAAGGCATCTCTATCTTGCACATAGATAAGCTGTAAGTTATCCAAGGAGCTGTTATGGAGATAGATGTTATAACAGTAAGTCCTGATCAGGTGACAAAGGTGAATACATTCAACTAATCTAGTCTAATAATGTCCCAGGTAATATAGTAAAAAGGACTACACACAAAACAAATATAGCAGTCAATATTAGCATGAAATTCTCTCTTTCTCCCTCCCTCCCTCCCTTCCTTCCTCCCTCCCTCGCGCTCTCTCTCTCTCTCTCACTCACTCTCTCCCTCTTTCTTCTCTTCTCTTCTCTTCTCTTCTCTTCTCTCTCCCTCTCTCCCTCTCTCATTTGTTTTTATTCTCTTCTTTTCTTTTCTCTTTTCTTATCTTCTCTCTTCTCTCCCTCTCTTTCTATGTGTCTGTCCATCTTAAGTGCTCACCCATTGGTTCAGGGGCAGGCTGCAGGGGTCAAAGGTCATTCATGTGATGGTCTGGAGGTCGGCTCAGCTTAGGCCTGCTGAAATTAACCTGTGTCAGGAGTAGGAGTAGGAGTAGACATTCTAAGCAAATCTACTACACTTGAGTCAGTGTTTGAAGGCCCAGTACAGTCAAAACTGTGGATTTACCTGTGTTCATATATATTTTCACACTATAAGGTTGGAGTAATACTGTGAAATTTAGAAAATTATGATAATGCCCTTTTAGTGTAAAAGCTGTCAGAAAAGACCGCCTGAAACTTCATCCTGTTTTGGTGGGATGGAGTTTTGGACCGCCGGTAAATGAGTTAATAGACCAATAAGAAATAGAGTTTGAAACCTCTCTGCCAATAACATCTAGTTTTCAGTTTCCCCCTCCCCACCCAGACCACTCCTAGACAGTCCTAGCAAAATTCTTGATTGATGAATTGCTCTTTGCTTGGGAGCATTTTCTCCCCTACTTTTTGCCCATTTTAATTGAAAACAATCACAGTAAGGCACTTAATTGTTACCCCGAAGTGATTTCATATATAGGTAAAAACGGCTACATTTGATCTTTAATGCGCGTTGGGTCAGTGTAAAGCAGTGTTCTAGGAAATACCCATTCTTATCCAGAGCTGGTTAAAACCGATGAAGAACAAAATGGAAAAGGCAGAAAAAACACAATATGCTCTTAAGTGATCAGTGATCACACTGGGCACTTGACCAGCCAGCGGTCACATAGTGTTCAACCTCTGTGACCGTGACCAGGCAAGTGTTTAGGCCAAGCCCCACTCCAGAGAGTGACCGCTGCATTGAGCAATCTTGGCTGAACTTGCTGAACCGCTTGCGTGCGGTCGGAGTGGAATTCGTTTGTTCTGTGGTCATCACACACTCCCACTGCAGAGCACCCTGGGTAATAGCAGGCTCATTCTCTTTCTTTCTCTCTCTCTCTCTCTCTCTCCCTCTTAGACTAGGGGGAAGGTAGGGGAGACAGAGAGGAAAGGGAGGGAGAGAGAGACAGAGGAAGACTGGGAGGTCTGGTCTCCTCGTGGTCAGTGGCTGGACCTCTCTGTGTCTTGGCAGCCGTCACGTCTTTAGCAAAGCCAACATGTTTGTTTTAGGATATCATCAGGTTTCTTATTTACAGGAACCCAACCTGTGGTCCGATAGCGTTCCCAAGTTCCTACCCCCTCAATGATGCCTCGTGAAGAGCTATTTTCATTGTCATCGAATCCTAAGGATTGTACAAACTTGAGAAACTGTAGATCCTATAACAGTATGCAACACTGTAGGATAACTCGGATCTGTTGATTCGTATATCTATTTTGGTGCAGGGAGATAGCAGAGGGGAGCATGCAGTGGATGGATAGACATACAGACAACCCAAATATGCTCTTACTTAAGGAAGTTCAGCTTTCAGATTGCAAGAAAAAAAAACTGTTTTCTCTCGCCTAGAGTCAAATCCATTTCATACACTAGTAACGCTCAACATAGACTTATATACAGCATTGTCGTGTAAAGAGATTGAAGCCTACTAATACTGAAACTCGAAGCATATTTGGGACAAAGTATGTAAATACCAGTCATTTTGGACAGGAAAAGCCCTAGTTTCCCATTCAGTGAGCAGATTTGTGGGCTTTTCTCTTCCCTACTTATTATAGGACAGCTCAACTACATAACCACATGTAATTATTTCAATGGAACAACATGCCTCTTGTCCACGCACACACACGCATACAGACACACGCACACGCACACACTGTTTGTTTGAGTCCGCATGAACTATGACTTCGGAGGAGGGTGAACCAGGGCATCTTGGGTTAAATAATAGTCTAGCTTAGGGACAGATTGTGTTCCCACTCAGTTGTCCGCAGTAACACTGACAGGGTAAACCAACACCCCCCATTTAAAACCTCAAACCTGGTCACCTAAGACCTCTCTTTCACAACATGTGTGTTTGCATAAATGCAAGAGGAGAGGAGAGAGGGAGAGAGTGTCTGAGGCCACAGTGGGTGTGTGTGTATGTGTGTGTGCGAGCGAGCGAGCGTGCGTGCGTGTGTGTGTGGGTAGGAATCCCATTCGTATTTTTATATTTATTACTGTGGTCCAGCAACATTAAGGCAGTTATTTAAAATATTACTTAACATTAAATGTAGTAACACTACCCAATACATTTAGTGTGTTCCCTCAGGCCACTACTCCACTATCATATATTTACAATACAACATCCATGTGTGTAGAGGGCGTGTCTTTTCATGTGAATGTGTGTCTGTGCCTTTGTGTGTGTCTCATCCCAATCCCCGCTGTTGCATGCAATGCATTTTTATCTATTTTTTAAAATCTGATTCTACTGCTTCCATCAGTTACCTGAAGTGGAAAAGTTCCATGTAGACATGGCTCTATGTAGTGTCTTTAGGATTGTGAAGAGACCTCTGGTGGCATGTCTTGTGGGGTATGGATGGGTGTCCAAGCTATGTTCTTGTAGTTTAAAACAGACACCTCGGTGCAGTCAGCATGTCAACACTTCTAGTCAAAACAAGACATGTTGAAATCAATATCTCCTCCACTTTGAGCCATGTGAGATTCACATGCATATTATTAATGTTAGCTCTCTGTGTACGTTTAAGGGCCAGCCGTGCTGCCCTGTTCTGAGCCAATTGCAAATTTCTGAGGTCCTTCTTTGTGGCACCACACGACTGAACAGTAGTCCAGAGTTTTGGACTAGAAACCGGAAGGTTGCAAGTTCAAACCCCTGAGCTGACAAGGTACAAATATGTTGTTCTGCCCCTGAACAGGCAGTTAACCCATTAGTAAATTGAAAAAAAGTACAGGGCATAGAGAGCTGCCATGGGGAATTCCCAATTATATTGGAGAGGCTTCCATGAAAGAACACCCTCTGTGTTCTGTGACAGGTAGCTCTTTATCCACAGTATAGCAGGGGGTGTAAATCCATAACACATATGTTTTTCCATCAGCAGACTGATCGATAATGTCAAAAGCTGCACTGAAGTCTAACAAAACAGCTCCTACAATCTTTTTATCATCAATTTCTCTCAGCCAATCATAAGTAATTTGTGTAAGTGCCGTGCTAGTTGAATGTCCTTCCCTATAAAAGTGCTGAGTCTGTTGTCAATTTGTTTACTGTAAAATAGCATCATGTCTAGTCAAACACCATTTTTTCAAGAACATTTTTCAAAGGCAATGCCATGACGTGCCCATTTCCATCACCAATTCAAGGACCTTCTATGCTAATGGCCAGTGATATGGAGATTTTGGAACACACAGAGAAACCAGGGGTCCTGACCTCCAGGGGGCCCCCATTGATTTGTTAGTCACTCTCACTCAGATATCATTAACAAGGCATAAGTCATGGCAAATGGGTAGAATTGCAGGACATCCTCTTTAAACTGCAAAAATGAGTAGAACTGGGAACCGGCCAGAGGGAAAGAGAGAGAGAGAACCTCTGTCGCCTCTCTCCCTCCCTCTATCCCATCCACCCTCCCTTCTCTCCCTCATTCTCTCCCAGGCTACTGTGGTTCTTTAATTGCTGTGAATTATGTGGCTTCTGTTTCTGGGTGAGTGAGAAAGCACTTAAGTGTGTGCTACCATGTTTGTTGGAATGTCTCTTTGCCTTCCAGACTCGTGGTCTTAGTCAGATGTCCCATTCGTTCAACATATCAACAGAGGGGTGAATGTGCTGTAGCATGTTACATCCACTTCCATGACCATGACATGACAGAATTAGTGGTCAAAAAAGGGGGCTTCAATCTTAAATCCACAGTGATATCATCACACACAAAATACACAAAAACCTCTAGCACTACGAGTGCATATTGTAGGCCATAGCAATATCCAATGAAGTAGAACCTTTCTTGTCTGCCTTGTTATGTGTCTCTATTAGTCTTTACTGTCTTGAGTAAGCTAAAGCTGAATAGCCATAAGCATTTTGTAGTTGACAATATCCATGATAAGATCGCCATCTAGTGGAGAAAGTCCATAGCAGTCAACAGCTGAGCTGAATTCTGCTCTGAGGACAAGTCACATACCAGAAATGTAATCTGAAACACAGGCCTCTGATATATGTTTTACTATTTGGACCAGTAGTCATAAATGGTTTCAGAGTAGAAGTACTGATTTAGGATCAATTTAGATTTTTAGATGAAAATGAATAAGATTACATGGACACGGGGCAGGAACTGATCCGAGATCAGCACTTCGATGCTTGATACATACAGCCCCAGAGCTATTGGTTTGTATGGGATGGTTGACCATTGACAGCATAGATATAGAACTGATATATTGTCTGTGGTTGACAGTCTTACCTTAGGAACAGGGAGATGGGTTAACTGTGATTCCTTCCATACATGTGAAACCTCTGTCAGATTGCCGTTATCTATAATATATTAATAACAACATTTGCCATTTAGTAGATACTTTTTTCAAAGTGACTTGTGTGCTTGCCTTGTCTTCTACATTATCTTTATACTTTATCTTTATTCAGCATCTTCTTCATGAAAAAAACATCCCGGAAAGAACAGGAGGCTGGTTTGGGGAGGGCTGCTCATAGTAATGGCTAGAATGGAATGGTATCTAACACATGGAAACAATTTGTTGGATGTGTTTGATATACACGCCCAGAAATTCGTTTCCAGCCATTACTACCCTGCCACCAGCCACCTCTATTGACTTGTAGGCCTATACAAACGGAGGCTGCATCGGCCTACAAAAAATATATATTTTTAAATACAAATGAACAAAAAGCGAAAACAAATTAAGTGCACGGGGGCGCCCTCTCCATTCTGAGTGGGCTGACAGTGTGACAGTACTGCACTCTCAGCACCATAACACGCCGGAAAGATTAACATCAGTTTTTGTTGACACCAGAGGAGCCAGCATGAGCCTCATTTCTCATGGCAGTGAAAGAGTTGGATGCGGACTTAATTCCTCTTTTGTTTGCGCTGATGTGAGCAAAAGGGATATTTATCAGTTCAAGATTAGGGGAGTAGGCTATGACCAGTTGTTATGGAATACAATGATAGTATAACCTGCCATGACAGAGTCACTGTCTCGTCGGGGAATCCCTATATCTCCGCGGCAATCTTCTCTGCGGAGGTACTAGGCAATTTAATCGCCTTGGTCCTTTTGGAGATGCGGCGCCGGCGGCAAATTCCATCCTTGTTCCAGGTGCTGGTGACTGCACTGGTGACTACAGATCTACTAGGTTCCTTATCCATCAGTCCTCTTGTACTAGCCTCTTATACACAAAACAGGACCTTGGTAGATATGAGTAAAAACAGAGCAGTATGCGCCTACTTTGGTTTCAGCATGACTTTTTTCAGCCTCGCCACTTTGGCCATTCTGTGCGCCATGGCTTTGGAGCGCTACCTCTCCTTTGGACAGCCGTATTTTTACGAGCGGCACTTGACAAAGCGCTGCGGATATATCACCATTCCACTCATCTATCTGGTCTGCATCTTCTTCTGCCTAGCACCTTTTATGGGCTTTGGAGACTACGTCCAATATTGCCCGGGGACTTGGTGCTTCTTTGACATGAACCCAAACGTGACCCAACACAAAGTCTACGTCGGTGTGTATGCGTCATTGACTCTTATCATGATTTCGACGACAGTAGTTAGTAACTTATCTGTCGTCTACCATTTGATTATAATGTATCGGATGTGCAAAGCGCACCGTGGGGGAGTTACGCGACGGATACGGTTCTACCAAAAATACATCGCTATGACTGAGGAAGTGGAGCATCTTCTGCTACTGGTGTTCATAACAGTGGCTTTCGTCATCTGTTCGTTTCCTTTAGTGGTAAGTAAGATCATTCGTTTCGATAAAGCTGGTCTAAATGTGGAAAATATTGAGACAGTCACATGTGCAGTGGAGGTTTTTCTTGTGGTCTTCCACATCACCACTTCTGCTTCTGCTACATCTAGAAATAAGACATCATTTAAAATGTAACTTGCACAGAACAAAAGGCATAGCCTACATGGAGCAATACCATTGACAAAATATGATTATTTATTGATTGCATATTACCAGGGCCCAGAGGCAGACATTGATTTGGAGGCCCCAGGCAGAGACCAGTCTCAGGCCCCAATCTGAATGCACCTCATTGCTGCAGCTTAATTTAAATGAAAGTCACATTCGCAATCACATCACATGAAACAATGCATGGGAGCTCTGCCAGGGTGAAATAGTCCATTATTATGAGCCAGTCCTTGGGTAATTAATAACATTTGTTTCTACTATTATGAGAAAAATTTGGATTTTAATATTGATATGAAATATATGTATATTGATCTATTATGAATTATGAAACCTAGGAGGCTCATGGTTCTTCTCACCCCTTTCCATAGCCTTACACAGTAATTATAACTTAGGAGTATAACTTATAACTTCCGGAGGACGTCCTCCAACCTATCAGAGCTCTTGTAGCATGAACTGACATGTTGTACACCCAGTCAAAGGATCAGAGAATGAAGTACTGAAAGCATAAGCTACAGTACTGAAAGCATAAGCTACAGCTAGCAAGCAGTGCATAGAATGTGGTGAGTAGTTGACTCAAAGAGAGAGAAAGACAATAGTTAACCAGTTTTGTAAAAATGTATTTATTTGTTTCATTAGTTTAGCCTACTCAAACAGAGGGATGCTATGTTAGCTAGCTGGCTATGACTGTTCAACACAACACTGGAACTCTTACAAGTCAAGGTAAGCTTTTGGCTTGACTAATTTATTGCCATCTGGGCCCGCCGGCGTAAGTGCTAAACTGCTTATTGACACTGGAAGGTTACTGCATGATTGTAGAGGGTTTACTAAAGCGTTAGTTCTATTAGCTATGTTGACTATGACATTACTTTAGTTAATATGGTGACAACAATGTAGGCTGTGTGTAGCGGTTATGATATGGTTTTGTTTGAAAAGTTTTTTTCGCATGGTCATATACAGCTGATGTGTTGTGCATTGAAGTCCACAAGCAAAGGGAAACTCTCGTTTGCAACTGTTGGACTAATGATTACACCCTATATCAGATAGATGCAGGCAAGAGTGTGCAAGCCGGTATTGAATGTGTCACTGTTTGTCCATTTGTCACTGTCTGTCAGCTAAAAAAAATTCTGTCGACTTGTAGACTTTCATTCATTGGCTAGGGTATAGGTAAAATTTGAGTATCATATCGTAGCCTAAACCTATTGCTGATACATTGAACTGGGTGAATGGAATATGAATGACAGTTATCCAATATGCTGTAATAGAAATAAGGTCATGCTCATGAAAATAAAAAATCTTTAAAAACCTTAAAAACCTTATCTTATATGGCATCGACCGCCACTGCTGGGCACAGTGGCCAAGCAAAACCCCCCTCCCTTCCCATTTCAATTTAACTTTTGAAGCTTCCAGCTGGTTTTAAAATTATGCCCAGCTCATGAGGTGCCTTTGTGATGTGAGGCCTGAAGGTATTTACTTTTCTGCCTAATGGTAAGACCGCCACTGCCAGTCCCTTTTAATTTATATTTTATTTAACCTTTATTTAACTAGGCAAGTCAGTTAAAAACAAATTCTTATTTACAATGATGGCCTACACCAGCCAAACCCGGACGACACTGGGCCAATTGTGTGGCGCCCTTTGGGACTCCCAATCACAGCCGGTTGTGATACAGCCTGGATTCGAACCAGGGTGTCTGTAGTGATGCCTCAAGCACTGATATGCAGTGCCTTAGACCGCTGCATCCTTCTTACTGTAGTTTTCTTGCACCTGTTATCGCCTAAGCCTACTTACTACTACCAAGACTACCTGGATTGCAATAAATAAGAATGAAACATTTGGTCTGTCTTAATTGATGACCATTATATGGTTTGTTTGATTTTGAAATTCTGAATAACCGACTGTGATGCCTCTTCTCTTTTCCCCCATATAGCTCCGTGTGTATGTCAACTTTACAGGCAGGTCAAAGGAGAGCCATGCCACCGATCTCGCTGTGCTTCGCCTGCTGTCCTTCAACTCCATCATCAACCCTTGGGTCTTCATCATCCTCAGGCCATCAGTGCTGCGCTTCCTCTGGAGAAAGCTGACACTGAGTAAGGCCCAGAGGCCTCCAGAGGCCCCCACATTCCCCCAGGAAAAGTCTCTCCCAGTTGGGCCCAAACTCCCTCTGCCAAGCCCATTTATCGAGCTCCAGAACGACGATGCGAAGGGAGTGGACAAGACATAGGGCACGTTGGAGCGGATACCCTTCGTCAAGTCGTTGACCATCTTTGGTCACCGTCTTTCAAAGTGTGTTGCATTATGGTTATAAAAATGGTCCGACTTGTGACTACATGTCGACAGCATGAACTTCACAAAAATCATGTGATCAAATGTCATGCAGTTCTTGATGAAGTCGTCTTCAAGTCGCTGCAGTTGCTTCTCACCAACTACACCATGCAGCCATTACCTGCATTGTGCGAGGCACTATTTGTCAACCAATCATTCTTCAAAAAAGGAAATTGAACCACGAGCATGTGGTCAAATACATGACTGAAACAAGAATCAACTTTGAAGGATTCTAAAGTTACAGGGGATACAAATTAAAAGTTATATTTGAGATCTCTCAAGAACCAATGAATTGTACACAAGTTATGTTTCCAGTTTGTGAGTGTGTGATATGGGGGTAAGGAAAAGTGTATTTTGATATTTATTACAGACAAACTTTTATAAACAATAGCAGCTACATGTTTGTTGACACTGCCATGTTGATCTTAGCTTTGCCGTTGGAAACCACAGTGTCCGACTTTTGGCTGTCGCAGATACACCTCCCCCAACTTCACTCCACGACTTTGGTCTACAGTGGGTTGCTTTCGCCCCCTATCACTCAAACAAGCCCATAGTGTCAGGCATATTGGACTAGGGGGCCAATGACCCACTCTTGAAGGATTTAAGATAATAACCCTCTGACATCAGCAGGAGCCCAAGAGGTCACAAGAAGTGATTTGTCAGACATCCACTGACTGGTTGAAAGGACACCCGGACACTGAAGTGCAGTGTCTTCAATAATATAGGGGACATTCACTTACTGACTTCCATGTCTGACACTGTAGTTTCCAACAGCAAAGCTCAGATCAACATGGAAGTGTCAGCATACATGTAGCTGAGATTGGAATAGATCTAGGAAGAGATCAGACTTTGGGGTCAAATCAAATCGAATCAAATTTTATTGGTCACATACACGGGTTATACCCACACAATATGCATTTGGAATAGGATTTAGCATTTTAAGAATTCATTATGTGTCTATTTATATCATTGATTTATTAAAAAAGCTTTATTATCAGAACTTTATAGGACTGAAATTAAAATTTGACCAAACTACTTCTGGATGAATGGGTCGAGTATTTACTGTATTTATGAAGGTCAATGACAATCACAAGTTGGAAAATCTTAAACTGGCTGTTGATTGGAGAACCAAATATAATGTGTATGTATTGTATTGAATGTTTGCATTATGTCACACCCTGATCTGTTTCACCTGTCTTTGTGATTGTCTCCACCCCCCTCCAGGCTTTCGTCCATCTTCCCCATTATCCCCTGTGTATTTATACCTGTGTTCTCTGTTTGTCTGTTGCCAGTTCGTCTTATTTGTCAAGTCAACCAGTGTTTTTGTGTCTTAGCTCTTGCTTTACCAGTCTCTTATTTTCTCGCCCTCCTGGTTTTGACCCTTGACTGTACTGACTCTGAGCCCGCCTGCCTGACCACTCTGCCTGCCACTGACACTGAGCCTGCCTGCCAACTTGTATCACCCCTAAAACTTGGCGGTTAGCAGTGCCGCTCCACCGGCCACTCCACCTTCCTGGGAGTCTTGTTTACCTCCCCCGGAATGCTTTAATGGAGAGCACCTGCCGGGCTTATTTTTAGCCCTCCTCAGATCACTCCAAGATAGCCAACCTCATCACGCTGATGTCTGGGAAGGCTCTCACCTGGGCCACCGCCGTATGAAAACAGCCGGCCATGTGCATGAGTTTGGAGGTGTTCATGGTGGAGGTGAGGAAGGTTTTTGATGCCCCATTCTCTGGGAGAGAAGCTGCCTGGAAGTGAATCCAGCTCCGGCAGGATGCCCGCAGAGTGGCCAACTATGCTGTGGATTTCCGCATGTTGGCCGCAGAGACTGCGTGGAACCAGGAAGCACTGTTCGACATGTTCCTGCACAGCGTCTCGGAGGAGGTTAAGGACGAGCTTGCTGCTTGGGATTTACCCACAGATCTTGACTCCCTTATCGCTTTAACCATCTGCATCGATGGGCGATTGTGGGAATGACGGATGGAGAGGAAATTCGTTTCCGCTCGAACGTCCAGAGACTTAGAGCACTGGACGGGTGCTCTATTGGTCAGGTCACCCATAACACCAATCCCATCAAACTATGTGTATCAGGGAATCACAGCAAGACCATTCTCCTGGCTCCAGCGACACAATCCCCTCATTCCTCTTGGTCTATAAAAAAATAAAATAAAAATATCCCAATGACCCAGGGCAGAGATTGGGGACACTTCCCTGTGTAGGGTGCTGTCTTTTGGATGGGACGTTAAACGGGTGTCCTGACTCTCTGAGGTCATTAAAGATCCCATGGCGCTTATTGTAAGAGTAGTGGTATTAACCCCGGTGTCCTGGCTAAATTCCCAATCCGGCCCTCAAACCATCACGGTCACCTAATAATCCCCAGTTTACAATTGTCTCATTCATCCCCCTCCTCTCCCCTGTAACTATTCCCCAGGTCATTGCAGTAAATTAAAATGTGTTCTCAGTCAACATACCTGGTAAAATAACAGATAAATAAAAATAAATCAATAAAATTAACTGGTCTACGGGTGCTATCATGGGCTGGAGTCTGTTCTGCTACGCCCATTGTCTGAAGTCGGCGCAATCTGCCCCTGGACATCTTCCTGGGGGCTCGGAAGTTGCCCCGGACCTCTCAGCCATTCCCCGGAGTACCAGGACCTCCGGGAGGTGTTCAGCAAGTCCCGGGCCACTTCCCTTCCGCCGCACCGCCTCTATGACTGTGGATTGACCAACAAGCCGCCCCTTGGACGTCTGTACTCTCTGTCGGGACAAGAGACCAAGGCTATGGAGACCTACATTGGGGACTCCCAAGCTACAGGATATATCCGTCAGTCTTCCTCTCCCGCTGGGAAAGGTTTCTTCTTCGTGGAGAAAAAGGACAAGACCCTGCGCCCATGCATTGACTACCGGGGACCCAATGACATTACTCTGAAGAATCATTATCCGCTACCACTCATTTCCCCAGCCTTCAAGCCGATCCAGGGGGCCACTGTTTTCTCCATGCTGGATCTACAAAATGCCTACCACCTCATGCGGATACAAGAGGGGGACAAGTGGAAGACCGCCTTCAACACGGCTAGCGGCCACTATGAATACCTGGTCTGACCTGGTCACCAACGCCCCTGCAATGTTCCAAGCTCTGGTGAATGATGTTCTCCGTGACATGCTGAACCGGTTCGCCTTTGTCTACATTGATGACATCCTCGTCTTCTCCCACTCCCCCCAAGAACACGTGCTCCATGTCCGAAAGGTTCTCCAGCACCTTCTGGAGAACCAGTTGTTTGTTAAGGCAGTAAAGTGCAAGTTTCATTGCTCCACCATTCCTTTCTGGGCTACATCATCTCTGCTGGGAGTGTCCAGATGGATCCCAAGAAGGTGAGAGTGGTGGTGGATTGGCCCTAGGTCCAGGGTGCAGCTGCAATGCTTCCTGGGGTTTCGCCAACTTTTATCGCCACTTTATCTGGGGTTACAGCACCCGGGCCTTCCCCCTGTCTGCACTCACCTCTACCAAGATTCCGTTCACGTGGTCATCTGCCACTGACTGGACGTTCCGGGACCTTAAACACCTCTTCACCACTGCTCCGATCCTGGTTCATCCTGACCCTTCCCATCAGTTTGTGGTGGAGGCCGATGCTAAGGATGTCGGATTGGGGGCTGTCCTGTCCCAACGTTGTACCCTGGACCTTAAGCTGCACCCCTGCGCCTTCTTCTCCCACCACCTCAAAGCCACAGAGAGGAACTACAATGTGGGGAATCGGGAGCATCACGCGGTGAAGATGTCATTGGAGGAATGAAGGAACTGGATAGAAGGGGTGGAACATCCGTTCATTGTGTGGACCGACCACAAAAACCTGGAGTATCTCCGAACCACCAAGCGCCTCAACTCCAGGCAAGCGAGATGGGCCCTGTTGTTTACCCGGTTCAACTTTTCCCTCTCCTACCGGCCGGGGTCCTAGAATGTCAAGCCGGAGGCCCTGTCTCACCACTATAACCACACGGTTACCACGCCGGAGCCCGAGACCATCCTATCCACCTCGTGTCTGGCGACGGCACTCAGTTGGGTTATAGGGAAACAGGTCCGGGAGGCGCAGCGGTCCCAGCCAAACCCTTGGGGGACCCAGATAACCGGATGTTTGAGCCTGACACTGTCCACTTCGCGGTCCTGGAGTGGGCCCATTCCCCCAGGCTTGCTTGACACCCGGGTTCTCGTCGGACCCTGGCTTTCGTGCGACAACGCTCTTGGTGGCCTACTATGGTTCCGGATCTTGCCGCGTTTGTTGGCGCCTGCACGGTCTGCACACAGAACAATACTCCTCGGCAAGCTCGAGCTGGTCTTCTCCAACCACTGCCTGTCCCTCATCGTCTGTGGTCCCAAATATCTCTGGATTTTGTCACGGGTCCCCCCTGTCTGATGGAAATATGGCCATCCTGACTGTGGACGACCGGTTTTCCAAAGCCACCCACTTCATTCCTCTCCCCAAACTCCCCTCGTTCAAGGAGACGGCCCAGCTTATGGTGCAGCACATCTGCCGGATCCACAGATTCCCGGTGGACATGGTCTCCGACCGGGGTCCGCAGTTCTCATCCCGGTTCTGGAAGGTGTTCTGCATGCTCATTGGGTTGTCGGCCAGCCTGTCCTCTGGATTCCACCCCCAGTCCAATGGCCAGTTAGAGCGAGCCAACCAGGACATGGAGACGAGAGATGCTGCCTAGACTTTGCCAACCCTCCCACCTGGAGTCATCAACTGGTATGGGTTGAGTATGCTCGCAACACCCTCCCTTGCTCTGCCACGGGTCTTTCGCACTTTGAGTGTTCCTTGGGATACCAGCCTCCAGAGCAAGAGGAAGAAGTCAGCAATCCCTCTGCCCAGATGTTCATCCCCCACTGTTGCCGTACCTGGAAGAGAGCCCAGGCCACTCTGCTGAAGACCACTACCAGGTATAGATGACAAGCAGATTGCCATCGGACCCCTGCTCCACGCTATTGGCTCGGGCAGAGGGTTTTGCTCTCCACCCGCAACCTGCCTTTCTAGGTGGAGTCCCGTAAACTTTCCCCCCATTTCATCGGTCCGTTTCCCATCTCTAGAGTCATTAGCCCCACTGCTGTTTGTCTTTTGTTACCCCGTACCCTCTGTATTCACCATACTTTCCATGTGTCTAGGATTAAGCCCGTGTGTTACAGCCCTTTGTCTTCTGTTTCCAGGCCCACCCCTCCTCCCTGTATCATCGATGGCCATTTGGCATACACGGTGAGACGCTTCCTGAGTGTTCGACCACGAGGCAGGGATTTCCAGTACCTGGTTGACTGGGAGGGTTATGGCCCGGGGGAGAGCTGCTGGGTCCCCACTAGAGAAATCCTGGATCCAGCCCTCATCGCTGACTTCCACCACCAGCACCCCGGTCAACGAGGTATGCGTCCAGGTGAAACGCCAAGTGGCGCCCATAGAGGGAGGGTACAGTCACACCCTGATCTGTTTCACCTGCCTTTGTGATTGTCTCCACCCCCTCCAGGTGTCGCCCATCTGCCCATTATCCCCTGTGTATTTATACCTATGTTCTCTGTTTGTCTGTTGACAGTTTGTCTTAGTGGTTGCTTTAAGTTGTGATTTATAGTCTTTTATGTATTGCATTGTCATTAACTCCAATTTGAATGGTAGTCCGTTATAGGGCTCCCGAGTGGCACAGCGGTCTAAGGCACTGAACACGGCATCAACATGCAGTGTCAGAAATGCTTGTCATTTTAGGACGTTTTTGTTAAGCTGGAGGAGTGGAAATGTGCCAGCTTGGAGGAAGTCACTAAAGCACAGAGTGCCTCCTATGCGTGGTATGAAGGACGTAAACTTCGGATCACTGCTAGCTCAGCAAAGACGGTTCCTGTGCGCACCTCAATAAATCCAGACAACTTTGTGCGGCAGCATCTCTTCCCCAGGTTCCATGGGAACGCAGCAAGCACATATGGCAAGGAGAACAAGCAGGTGGCCTACACATTGATGGAGAGCTGTGGTCTTAGTCTAGAGAGTAGAGGCACAGTAGTGAGTGTCAAGGAGCCATGGCTTTCTGCAATCCCAGATAGTGTTAAACTCTCAAGAACTTCTAGAAATCAAATGTCCTGTTCTGAGTAAGAAGTGTGAGTCTCTGACTGAACTGTTCTCTAGCAAACTCACGATGTGAAGCTGGTGGATGGGGTTCCTCAGCTGCAACCGAATGGCGCCATTGGGTACTACATGCAGGTGCAAATGGGCATGTTCTGCACAGGACTGGAGAGACACAAACTGCTGTCTGGGCTCCATCTGAGCAGGTTGTTATTGATGTGCCTTTTGATGTGACGTTCTGTGCTGATGTTATCCCTAAACTGAAGACATTTTATTTCACAGATATGCTGCCAAGGACACCATATGAGATCCAGTCAGGCAGACTAAGTCTGTGCTCCAAATATGTTATTTTGTGTGGTATCTAGGCTCGGAGCCTAATACTTTTTTAAAAATAGTTCTTATTTTGTGTTATTTTGTGTTCTAAAGCTCACTCTGTTAGCTCTACCTTATCTAAGTATAACTCCATGTTTTTTGTTGTTGTATTGTACAGTTCTATTCATATATGCACATTTACCTGATTATATTTGCATAATTCTTCATGGTGTTTGTTATGTCTTGTGTATATATATACATTCATACACACACATACATTATAGTGTATAAAGTCACATTTAGGATGTATGAACATTCTCACTGCTCACTCGGCTTTCTCATGAATGATCTCAACCTGCATGTCAACAAGTGCTGCACAGATTCTAAGGACGTTGTCCATTTTGTGTGTCAGGTTGATGGGAACAGTCTGGGAGAGTATTTTTGAACACCTTGTGTCGTTTGATAACTCTCTCAACATGTATACGCACATTAGCTATCCTTCTCGTGCTTGTGACATCCTCATCAGACAGCTGGCCTCCTTTCTGAGTGAAGGCTGGTATGGCACGGTTTACCTTCCTCTCATACAGCAGTTCTCAGATGGTGAAGCCCCTGTCTGTCATTACTTCATTGCCAGGCCTAAGGTATTCCAGGAAGCCAGAGTTTTGGGTGATGAACTTGTCACTGCATCTGCCTCCATATGCAGGAGAAATGAACATAATGAGTCCACATGGAGCAATGACAACCAAATACTTGATAGTATTGCTGGAATAATAGTGGCTGAATGACTCCCCTCTGGAATCGATATTGTGTGCTTTCTGAAGAGTGGTTTCAGAGCAGTCGATGATGTATGTAGTGTTGTGGAACTTCTCTACAGACCTGTAACTTCTTCTTTAAGAGGCTCCTCTGTCCTCCACTCGTTACCTGTATTAATGGCACCTGTTTGAACTTATTATCAGCATAAAAGACACCTGTCCACAACCTCAAACAGTCACACGCCAAACTCCACTATGGCCAAGACCAAAGGGCTGTCAAAGGACACCAGAAACAAAATTGTAGACCTACACCAGGCTGGGAAGACTGAATCTGCAATAGGTAAGCAGCTTGGTTTGAAGAAATCAACTGTGGGAGCAATTATTAGGAAATGGAAGACATACAAGACCACTGATAATCTCCCTCGATCTGGGGCTCCATGCAAGATCTCACCCCGTGGGGTCAAAATGAACATAATGAGTTCACATGGAGCAATGGCAACCAAATACTTGATAGTATTGCTGGAATAATAGTGGCTGAATGACTCCCCTCTGGAATCGATATTGTATGCTTTCTGAAGAGTGGTTTCAGAGCAGTTGATGATGCGTGTAGTGTTGTGGAACTTCTCTTTGAAGCACTGAGGCATTGTGTTCTGGATTGTCTCCCTCGGCAGTCATGGAATATAGATCCTCATGTATAGATCCCCATTGTGTCAATCCAGTAGGAAAAGATTCTGCTCACTACTCCCTGGGACACAGCAAAGCCTTCAGCAAGATCACCCTGGAGAAGATTCAGCTTCAGCCTCATAAAGGTTATCAGTATTTGATCAATGATATGCATTTTTAAGCTAGCCGTGTAGAATTTCTTCTACACGGTCAAGGAAAACACTAAGAAGGCCAGTATACAATACTGAGCTAGTGTCATTCTTCAGGATGGTATGGGTCAATGGCTGAGCACTACCACATTGGGTTTGTTTGTGGCAGGTGGGCTTGTTAACTGGTTCTCTTGACACGTAGCTGTGATCAGTCAGTGCTGGAACCTCCATTGAGTATCATCATCTTTATGCTGCGGTGGCATTTTGCACACTCAGATCAGACTCTTGCATCATCACAGTTGTCTTCATCTGTCAAGCAAATATAAGAGAGATCACAAGTTTAACAAAACAAAAATACACAGACAGCCTATTGGTCATGGTTAGGTAAAAAAAAACACTTGAACATTTAATAATTTAGCTAGTTAGACATTTCATGAGCATCACCAGTGGCATGCCAGCAATGATGGGGATAGTCATGGCATGGGGGAGACATTGTCAGACATTAGTTGTTGGATAGCTAATAATGTAGGGACTAACTAGCTAGGCTAGTTAGCGAGCACACTGTATCAGATGGGCTGCCCCCAAGCTAGCTAGCTAAGTGAGTACAGTATGTAGCTAGTTAAAGTATGTTAGGACTTAGGAGTGGCTACCTAATACTAACATAGTTAGCTAAGCTAGCACATTTCTGCCTGATTCAGAACACCCCATCTGTGACAATAGCTAGCGAGCAGCAGCTAGCTAACAGCTACATTACCTGTATTTGTTGATGTCCTGATGAGACGTCGCCTTCTGGTCTGTACTGGAGCAAAATAGCCCAACCACTTCTCAGTGAAAGGATGCTCTTCAGTTGGCCTCTTGTCCACGAAGTGACAGGAACACACACACGGTTTGGTGGTTTCTTCAAGTTCAATGTTTTGAGCCAAAGCTGAAGAGACTCCTCGTCCTTAGGAGGTGGGTAAAAATCAAAAGGCGACTCACAACTGCACTCCAATCTGAAAAAAGGTCTGATATACCACGGCTGTCAGCCAAATTCAAATTCAGGGCTCGAATCACCCACTTCATTATCTAATTTAGATAATGGCATTGTTGAATACTAATTTCTGATTGGCTTGAAGGGCACTCTAGAGTGTGCATTATTTCCCTATAACGCATGGTATATCAGCAAGGTAGAATTCAATGGCTATAGTTCATTCTTACATGTTCTATGTTTGAGCTGCTTTTGAAAGCAAAAGTCCAATTGAAAACATTATTGCAGTGTTGTATTAAATGTTCATTATAGCAAGCTAGGACTGATGGTTTGTTGAGCAAACTAGCAAGTCTATGTCTTTGGTTACCAAGGCAACTAATGTAGATATCTAGTAAACTTGCTTGCTACTTCAGTGGACGTTGAACACATTTCTATCTGCAAATAACACCCAACCTACTATCCAGGCACACCCTTGAAAGTCCATCAACCATCAACCACCATGAGAGATTGAAAATGACCGTGAATATGCCTGCCAGCTGTTCTGCGCATGCTCTGACAACGTGCCCTGGAATAGCATGTTGTGAGAGCGAGATCACCCAATTCTCTGGGTGGGTGACAGCCCTCACACCCGGCTCGATGTTGTTGTCAAAGTGTGCATAAAATACATTATGTTTGTCTGGTAGGGTTGGGTCTTCCCCTGTAATCCGTAATGGACTGTAACCCCTGCCACATGCAGCAGGCATCGGAGCCTGTGTAATATTATTACTATATTGTCCTTTTGCTCATTTAATTACACTGCAGAGGTCATAGCAGGCCTTTTTGTACTTATTCCTGTCTTCGAGCGTAGCATCAGGGTTGTCTACGATAGCTTTGTGTGCGGTAGCCCTGTTCTTAAGTTTGGCGCAAACCTCTTGGTGTCATCAAGGGCAGAAGAACCTTTGTATAAAATGAGCGTTTCCATTAGCATTGAACAGGAACATGAAGTATATCCAATGTGTACTGTAACAACTGTGTAGCCCAGGGTTTTCCAAACTCAGTCCTCAGGACCCCAGTGGACGTTGTGGTTTTTACCCTCGCACGACAGATTCAGAACATTGGTCTTCACCAAGTTTACTGGACACGCTGCTTAATTCTAACTCATCAACCAATTCTGCCATCTTCCCTCCAAGGCAGACTTTCTCTCTGGGTGTAACGCAACGAAAAGACTCCGCTGCCGGCAAAAAAAACACTCCACCCACGAACATGCAGGCGGGTAAATCTACACACGTATACCCTGTAGCCGCCATAAGGCCTTCTGCATATGCGGTGGAAGGTGGGCAAGCTACAGAGGTGTTTGTCCCACTGTGAGACATCCTGAATATCGGTCTTCTCACAAAAACCCCTGCAGCGGCAGAACTGTTTGGCCTACAAATGAATATGACCACTTGATGGAAAGATGACTCTCATGAACACGATGGTATTAGTTTTGCTCTACCACAAGTATCATGGGAGGTAACCCTGAAGGTAACCCATACACCCATACAAATTAATGGAAGTATGGAGGTAGTTTTGTCCCAACAAAAATTAGGGGTTAAATATGTGTACAAATATATATATATTTATATATATATATATATATATATATATATAAAAGAAGAGCAAGGTGCAGCGTGGTGAGGGTACATTTTCCTTTTATTTGGAATGTCTCCAACAAAACAAGACACAAACTGCACAACCGTGACGCTTACAGGGCTAAGTGCCACAAACAAAGTGAACTACCCACAAAGACAGGTGGGAAAAAGGGCTGCCTAAGTATGGTTCCCAATCAGAGACAACAATAGACAGCTGTCCCTGATTGAGAACCACACCCGGCCAAAACAAAGAAAAACAAAACATAGAAAATAGAACATAGAATGCCCACCCCACACAACACCCTGACCTAACCAAATAGAGAAATAAAACGGATCTCTAAGGTCAGGGCGTGTCAATAGGACAGACACTTTGAAACCTAATTCCTTGTGAGATTTTTTTTGCCATTTACAAATTCGTTAGTCAATGCCTTTCTATGAGCTATAAATAATTGCTTTTGATACCTAAAGGGGTCCTAAAATTCCAAATAAAATCCATGGTATGACGATCTTTAAAAAAAATTCCATATGTTAGCTTAGTAGAACCCCGCTCTCCGAATGACATTTAGAGGTTAAGGTTAGGTCTATGGTTTGGGGAAGGCTTAAAACAAAAATATGAAAAATGTATGTTTGTGAATTTCACTGGACCATTGAAGTTAGGAAGAGATGTGTCTTATTTACTGTAGGTTTAGCTCTAATGCTCCATATGTACTGAATCTCTCCAAATGGTCCTTTATTGAACTACAGAATGAAGAAAACAAGTAAATTATGGCTCCAAGTGCAACAAGATATGAAACTGAATCTCAACAGTACACTTCCAGGAAAGGATGCACAATCATCTCACAACTGGTCTGGTTGCACTGATAAACATAGATTTGGACACGGAGCCCACTTACACTAACAAACAGTATGTGTACAGCCCATAAAAATGTATCACTTTTATAAACAAGGACATAGGATTTCGAAACACGTAACTCAGAACTTTATTTTCAAAGGGATCTAAGATTTCTTTGCAGTGATATTGACAGGGACTCTTCATGTTCATATCAGTTTGATTGGTCAGCTCACAGAATGTTGCACGTCTTATGATAATAACAAGGAACAGACAACCACTAGTAAGAACATAATTCCTGAGCCGACATAACTATAAGTGATAGTTTACCGATTTCAGGAATTGTTGGCACAATGCCAATGTTGCTAAAAGTTAGTGGTTAGTTTACCAAAACCAAAGTGTGGATTGCAATCATTCTTTGTCCATAGACAAATCATACACGGTTTAGCAGATGTTATAGCGGGTGCAGCAAAATGCTTATCTTACCAGCTCCCAACAATGCAGTATAATGTCAAACAAGTACACAAAAAATACAACAACAAAAAATGTTTCAAGAAATGTTGGAACGAATACCAAATTGCACTGTAACAGTAATCCAAATGCAATCTATACGTATATACACCGGATGAATTTACACAAGATATATACAGTTGAAGTCAGAAGTTTGCATACACTTAGGTTGGAGTCATTAAAACTCGTTTTTCAACCACCACAAATTTCTTGTTAACAAACTATAGTTTTGGCAAATTGGTTAGGAAATCTAGTCATTTTTCCAACAATTGTTTATAGACAGATTATTTAACTTATAACTCACTGTATCACAATTCCAGTGGGTCAGAAGTTTACATACACTAAGTTGACTGACTGTGCCTTTAAACAGCTTGGAAAAATCCAAAGAATGTCATGGCTTTACAAGCTTCTGATCGGCTAATTGACATAATTTGAGTCAATTGGAGGTGTAACTGTGGATGTATTTCAAGGCCTACCTTCAAACTCAGTGCTTGTGAGGACCTTGTGAAAATGCTGGAGGAAACAGGTACAAAAGTATCTATATCCACAGTAAAACGAGTCCCTTATCGCCCTAAACTGAAAGGCCACTCAGCAAGGAAGAAGCCACTGCTCCAAAATCACCATAAAAAAGCCAGACTACGGTTTGCAACTGCACATGGGGACAAAGATCGTACTTTTTGGAGAAAGGTCCTCTGATCTGATGAAACAAACATAATGACCATCGTTATGTTTGGAGGAAAGGGGTGCTTGCAAGCCGAAGAACACCATCCCAACCATGAAGCATGGGGGTGGCAGCATCATGTTGTGGGGGTGCTTTGCTGCAGGACTGGTGCACTTCACAAAAATAGATGGCATCATTAGCAAGGGAAATCATGTGGATATATTGAAACAACATCTCAAGACATCAGTCAGGAAGTTAAAGCTTGGTCGCAAATGGGTCTTCCAAATGGACAACGACCCCAAGCATACTTCGAAAGTTGTGGAAAAATGGCTTAAGGACAACAAAGTCAAGGTTCCATAAAAGGTTCCATTGTGGGCAGAACTGAAAAAGTGTGTGCGAGCAAGGAGGCCTACAAACCTGATTCAGTTACACCAGTTCTGTCAGGAGGAATGGGCCAAAATTCACCAAACTTATTGTGGGAAGCTTGTGGAAGGCTACCTGAAACGTTTGACCCAAGTTAAACAATTGAAAGGGAATGCTACCAAATACTAATTGATTGTATGTCAACTTCTGACCCACTGGGAATGTGATGAAATAAATAAAATCTGAAATAAATCATTCTCTCTACTATTATTCTGACATTTCACATTCTTAAAATAAAGTGTTGATCCTAACTAACCCAAGACAGGGAATTTTCACCTTGATTAAATGTCAGGAATTGTGAAAAACTGAGTTTAAATGTAGTTGGCTAAGGTGTATGTAAACTTCCGACTTCAACTGTATATCCTACCAACGGGACAGTAAAAACTGTAATATCTTATGTTTCACAGAGTCGTGGCTTGAACAACGACATGAATAACATACAGCTGGCGGGTTATACACTGTATCAGCAGGATAGAACAGTAACCTCTGGTAAGACAAGGGGTGACGGTCTATGTATATACTGTATGTAAACAACATCTGGTGTATGATATCTAATAAAGTCTCAAGGTTTTGCTCGCCCGAGGTAGAGGGTCTCATGATAAGCTGGAGACCACACTATTTACCAAGAGAGTTTTCATCTATATTCTTCGTAGCTGTCTATTTACCACCACAAACCGATGCAGGCACTAAGACCGCACTCAATGAGCTGTATACGTCCATAAGCAAACAGGAAAACACTAAACCAGAGGCGGCGCTCCTAGTGGCCCGGGGACATTAATGCAGGGAAACTTAAATCATTTTTACCTCATTTCTCCCAGCATGTTAAATGTACAAACAGAGGGGAAAAAACTCTCGACCACCTTTACTCCTCACACATACAAAGACACATACAAAGCTCTCCCTCGCCCTCCATTTGGCAAATCTGACCATAATTATATCCTCCGGATTCCTGCTTACAAGTAACAACTAATGCAGGAAGCACCAGTGACTCAGTCAATAAAAAGTGGTCAGATGAAGCAGATGCTAAGCTACAGGACTGTTTTGCTAGCACAGACTGGAATATGTTCCGGGATTCTTCCGATGCCATTGAGGAGTACACCACATCAGTCACTTGCTTCACCAATAAGTGCATAAATGTCATCCCCACAGTGACTGTAAGTACATGATTGGCTGAGAGAAATTGATGATAAAATGATTGTGGGGAGTGCTTTGTTAGATTTCAGTGCAGCTTTTGACAAAACTGAAATGTTATGGCTTTACACCCCCTGCTATAATGTGAATGAACAGTTACTTGTCTAACAGAACACAGAGGGTGTTCTTTAATGGAAGCCTCTCAAATATAATCCAATTTGAATCAGGAATTCCCCAGGGTAGCTGTTTAGGCCCCTTGTTTTTTTCTCAATTTTTACTAACGACATGCCTCTGACTTTGAGTAAAGCCAGAGTGTCTATGTATGCGGATGACTCAACACTATACACCTCATTTGCACTCACTGTATATAGACTTTTTGTTTTCTTTTGTTCTACTGTATTATTGACTATGTTTTGTTTATTCCATGTGTAACTCTATGTTGTTGTATGTGTCAAATTGCTATGCTTTATCTTGGACAGGTCACAGTTGTAAATGAGAACTTGTTCTCAGCTAGCCTACCTGGTTAAATAAAGGTGAAAAAATGGAAAAAAGAGTCAATACAGGTCTAAGATCGAATCGTACTACACCGGCAACGACACTCGTCGGATGTGGCAGGGCTTGCCATCTATTACAGACTTACAGACGAGCCTAACAGACAAGCTAAATTACTTCTATGCTCGCTTCGAGGCAAGTAACATTAAAACATGCACGAGAGCGTCATCTGTTCCGGACGACTGTGTGATCACGCTCTCCATAGCCAATGTGAGTAAGACATTTAAACAGGTCAACGTTCACAAGGCCACAAGGCCACATGGCCAGACAAATTACCAGGATGTGTACTCTGAGCATGCACTGACCAACTGGCAAGTGTTTTCACTGACATTTTCATACTCTCCCTGTGTGAGTCTGTAATACCAACATGTTTCAAGCAGACCACTGTGGTCCCTGTGCCCAAGAACACTAAGGTAACCTGCCTTAATGACTACCAACCCGTAGCACTCACGTCTGCAGCCATGAAGTGTTTGAAATGCCTGTCATGGCCTACATCAGCACCATTATCCCAGAAACCCTAGACCCACTTCAATTTGCATACCGCCCCAACAGATTCACAGATGATGCAATCTCTATTGCACTCCACAATGCCCTTTCCCACCTGGACAAAATGAACACCTATGTAAGAATGCTATTCATTGACTACAGCTCAGCATTCAACACCATAGTGCCCTCAAAGCTCATCAATAAGCTAAGAACCCTGGACCTAAACACCTCCCTCTGCAACTGGATCCTGGACTTCCTGACGGGCTGCCTCCAGGTAGTAAGGGTAGGTAACAACACATCCACCATGCTGATCCTCAACACGGGGCCCCTCAGGGGTGTGTGCTCAGTCCCCTCCTGTAGTCCCTGTTCATTCATGACTGCACGGCCAGGCACGACCCCAACACCATCATTAAGTTTCCTGATCACCGATAACGATGAGGCAGCCTATAGGGTGGAGGTCAGAGACCTGGCCGTGTGGAGCAAGGACAACAGTATCTCCCTCAACGCGATACAGACAAAAGCAGATGATTGTGGACTACAGGAAAAGGAGGACCGAGCACGCCCCCATTCTCATCGACAGGGATGTAGTAGAGCAAGTTTCTTGGTGTCCACATCGCCAACAAACTATCATGGTCCAAGCACACTAAGACAGTCGTGAAGAGGGCACGGCAAAACCTATTCCCCCTCAGAATACTGAAAAGATTTGTCATGGGTCCTCAGGTCCTCAAAGTTATACAGCTGCACCATCGAGAGAATCCTGACTGGTTGCATCACTGCCTGGTATGGCAACTGTTCAGCATCCAACCGCAAGTCACTACAGAGGGTAGTGCATACGGTCCAGTACATCACTGTGGCAAAGCTTCCTGGCATCCAGGACCTCTATACCAGGTAGTGTCAGAGGTAGGCCCTAAAAACGGTCAAAGACACCAGCCACTCAAGTCTTAGAATGTTCACTCCGCTACCGCACAGCAAGCGGTATCGGAGTGCCAAGTCTAGGTCCAAAAGACTTCTCAACAGCTTCTACCCCCAAGCCATAAGACTCGTGAATAGCTAATCATATGGCTACCCAGACTTTTTGCATTGCTCCCCCCCTTTACGCTGCTGCTACTCTCTGGTTATTATCTATGCATAGTCACTTTAACTCTACCTACATGTACATGTCACCTCAATTACCTCGACTAACCGGTGACCCTGCACATTGGCTCTGTACCTGTACCCAATGTTCTGTAAATTGAGTGATGTGTGTTGTCATTTGTGTAAAAGGGGTGCTATTTTGTCTCAAAATGTTAATTAGAATTCTTTGGGAAATTATCCATTCCTGTTGCTTTTTTCCACATGAATGTTTTAAAAGTATCTACAAATTTATTTTGGGGTATTCTCTTTTTTGAGTTATTATTTTGAATCTGCTGATAGTTGCTTCAGGGTTGTTGAGTCTAAGAAGGCTGTATGATCTGTCCCACTGTTGTTTAATTATGATTTATTTTTGTTTTCAAAGAAGCTTTTAAAATTGTAATTAATCGCTTTGTTGTTTCTGACCCCTCTCCTTTCAACTCACCACCCACCTGCGGATCCAACTTCCCTAATCACCCTTCTGCTCCCTTCCCTAGCTATTTAAGCAGTTTGTTTCCCTTCAGTGTTTATGGCAATGGCATGGGGTGGCCCAATTCCTTTTATTTTCCTTTTGATGTGTGTAGTGTAACCCATAATTTCCCACAGGAATGTTTTTGAATGCTTCCGAGTTGAGAATATTAGCAGCATCCAAAGGGGGTTGTTGAGTTGAAGTTTCTGTGGTGGTAGCTTCACTGTCTATCCTCATTCAAATTGCACTGAATGATGGGGTGCCGCCAGAGGGGTGCAGCTAGTGTTGTTTACTCATTCTCTACATTTGGAGACCAGATGACTCTGGGGTACCACTACACATTATCATCTATGTCTGTGGTTTATTGGACAAAGACATCCCATGAAGTGCTGCTTGCTGTGTTTCCATTGAAACCTTCCATGCAGAGCACTCTAGTATAGCTAATGCAATGTGACAGCACAGAGGTTGTTTGAACAACTGGAGCGGAATACCAGAGCTTGTGGTCAACTAAATCCACAGGATCATGACATAGTCAGGTCCCATTTATCAGTAAGCCTATACCACATCATAGAGATATGATATCTAATCCACAGCATATTAATTTGATCAGACAGCAATGCTTATACGCTGAAGACGTTGTACCTTAATATGTAAGGAATAAAACAAGTCATGAAAAACACTGTTTTTAATAAGAGTTTGTCTATACTTCTAATGTGTTCATCCTGTGAACATGTCTTAGGAGCAAATCACCTGATATTCACAGGTTGGTTGGTCTCCTTCCTGTAACGGGCTTGAACATGTCCAACATTTATTTCACCCTCTAGAGTCCATTTGACATGTTGTCCATTTGACATGTTTCAGAACATTATTTCATACAATAACCTTTGAATTGAGATTAAAATTGAATTAATGACTGTAAATGGAAAAATGTAAGATTACTAAAGTTAATATTTAGTTTAGGCAGTGGTTCCCAAACTGTGGGGGAAGTGTTCTTATTTTTGTTGATAATGTTTGATGCCAGCCAGATAAGTTACTTAAGGTCCAGGTACAAGGAGTTTATTAGTTTATGGCTACTGTTGGATGTGATTTAAGCACTTCGACTGCTGTGATTGCTTTACTACTGTTTTATAACTCTGTACACAGCTGATGTTTATAACTCTGTAGCAGATGAAGGTCACTTATTTGGGTTTCCTGCAAGCCTCTTATAACTTTGCTTCCTCTGCTCACAAAGAACACAAAATCAGCTGATATCCAGACCTAGAAGAGTGTAATTTATCGTTGTCTCTGATTGGGAACCATATTTAGGTAGCCATATTCTTTGAGTGTTTCGTAGGTGATTGTTCCTGTTGCTGTGTTTATTTGCACAAGATAGGGCTGTTTCGGTTTTTCACGTTACGTTTTTGTAATTGTTCGTTATCATCTTTATTAAAGATAACCACGCTGCATTTCGGTCCTCCTCTCTTTCAACAGAAGAAAACCGTAACAATATTGCTTAGGGTTTGAGAATTAATTTATTGTGTGCCTGATGTGTGTCCCTGATTCTCTGCTAGGCACACAATATCAAGAGTGCCGAGTGTGGTCTCAATAAAATTATCCATAGCCTATACCGGCCTTTCTCAAATGAGCCGGTCTGTCTGCAGCATATTTGTTTTGTGTCACACCCTGATCTGTATCACCTGCATTTGTGCTTGTCTCCGCCCCCTTCTAGGTGTCGCCCATCTTCCCCATTATCCCCAGTGTATTTATACCTGTGTTCTCTGTTTGTCTGTTGCCAGTTTGATTTGTTTCCTGAAACCTACAAGTGTTTGTCTCCTTGCGCCTGTCTGTTCTTGTTCCTGTTTTCTAGTCTTTCCCGGTTTTGACCTTTCTGCCTGCCCTGACCCTGAGCCTGCCTGCCGTTCTGGACCTGTTGCACCCTTTCTGGATTACTGACCTCTGCCTGCCCTTGACCTGTTGTTTGCCTGCCCCTGTATTAGAAATAAACTTTTGTTACTTCGACACTGTTTGCATCTGTGTCATACCTGAAACCTGAGAGTCTTCAATATGATCAGGTTTTTTTCATGGTCTGCTGCATATTTGACTGGAATACTGTATATACTTGACTCAGATAAATACTTGCCATGGGCCTACTTGTTCAATGCACTGAACTATGCATGCGGCAGTAAAGGAATTGTATTACCATGTCTAAGTATAGTTACTGTACACCAAACCAGCCTGTTCTCATAGACTAGACGTGAAATAGGAACTGTAAATCCGGGACACTCAAATTAGTATGATATGTTACGTTTGGTATGGTTACATAAGACAGATGGCTTCTTAGGACAAAAACAAAAGTAGGGTGGTTAGTCGGGGTGGACGGGTGGGAGCATAACGCGACCATCTAGCAACCTAAATGTTGTGAGTTTGAAACTCATCAAGGGCAACTTTAGCATTTTAGATAATTAGCAAATGTTCAACTACTTACTACTTTTTAGCTACTTTGCATCTACCTAGCATGTTAGCTAACCCTTCTCCTAACCCTAACCTTAACCCTTTTCGCTAACCCTTCCCCTATCCCTAACCCTGTTAGTTAACCCTTGCCCTAGCGCTAACCCTTTAACTCAACTCTTAAACTTAACCCATAACCCTAACACCTAGTCTATCTAATGTTAGCCAGCTAATTAACATTAGCCACCTAGCTAGAATTTGTAAGTTTAGCCAATTTGTAACATATTGTACAGTTTGAGAAATTGGAACATATCAAATGTTTTGCAAATTTGTAACATATAATAGAAATTATAATTTGTAACATATAATAGAAATTATAATTTGTAACATATTATATGGACATCCACAAATGAATGCTTACCATTCGAAACATAATGGCATGTCTTGGATTTATATACAGCCTTTTGTACAGAATAACACAAAATGCTCTGAGACCAAGTTAATCAAACACACACACAAGCTAGCCCTTCTATACAACCTGCAAGCTCTCTTTCTTTCCGCCTGGATTTGTTTAAAATAACAGCTGCCTGCCAAAACCGGTCTGTGTGATATGTAAGACCAGCCAAACAAAAATTTTGCACAATAATTTCACAGACAACGAAAGTTTACTGAAAGCTTCATACTTTCTCATAACATTTCCAAATGCCAGGCTCCTTAAACCATAGTTTAAAAGCTGGCCCTCAGTCGTCGATGCTTCCCGTGAGGTTTAAGGCCCAACTGTTGCTACAAAGATCAGTGAAATCCTACTTTCCAATGACACAGTTATACAGAATTCAGGATATAGCAAATGATATTGAATCACATGAAGGTTTTAGACAGAGCCCGCACGTCCAATTAGTTTGCAATAAAACCAGATGAGATGACAGACATTTGAAATCGCAAATGCCTCTATGCACTCACTGGTCTCTCCAGGCGCCCATTTTTTCTTGAAATCGATAAAAACGGTCCCACCGTAATCCATGTTCCGTCATGTATGCCTACTCGTTCAGTACACGGAACACCTGCAGTCCCGAGGCAACTATTTGCGTCAAAGAAATTAATCATATATAGTGCCTTTGGAGAGTATTCAGACCTCTTGACTTTTCCCACATGTTGTTACGTTACAGCCTTATTCTAAAATGTATAACAACGTTTTTTCCCTCATCAAACTACACACAATACCGCACAATGACAAAGCAAAAACAGGTTTGGGGATTTTTTTGTAAATTGATTGAAAATAAAAAACTGAATAAGTATTCAGACCATTTACTCAGTACTTTGTTGAAGCACCTTTGGGTGAGATTAGAGCCTTGAGTATTCTTATGTGTGATGCTAAAAACTTGTCACACCTGTATTTGGGGAGTTTCTCCCAATTTGCAGAGTTGCTGAACAGCCAGAATGTGGACAGGCGCATCTCATTAAAACGAGCGCGCAGGCCTTGGTCACAGGACAGCTCCAATCTTAAGAACCGGTGACAAACTGTGAGTCTCTTCAGTGCTGGTGAACGGATTACGCATCCACTGCTTTCCCAGGCTTGGATTGTGGGGAGAAGTAATCCTCAAATGTGAGTAGTTTTGCTCCGATGTTACCCCATCAATTTACGCATGTGATCCATATCTACATCACCCACGACCGCCAGAGTTGAGAGTATAGCGGGAACAAATCGCAAATGCCTCTATCCACTCACTCAGTGTCTCCAGGCGCCCAGTTTTTTCTTGAAATCGATACAACGGTCCCACCGTAATCCATGTCCCGTTATGTACTCGTTCAGAACGCGGAATATCCCACAGCATTTCAAAGCATTCGTATGGACATGATTATAAAGCGATCTATAACAACGCTTTAGTCCGCAATGCTTTATGCTAGAAACAAGCTGTAAAATGCAGGGGACAGATGCATGTGAGATATATTTGGTTTGTCTCTATAACATTCAGAGGATGCACTACAACCTTCTATAGCCGAGGACAAGGAGATAAAAATAAGACTTCGATTGAGAAGTAATGATTCTGTCACTTTCAATTGACGTTTGACATTTCAACAGGATACTAAACAAAATACTAACTTTAAATCAGTCAGGAGCAAGCCAGGTCGCCTTAGAAGGAACGAACATGTATTATTTGGGCTATATTATTATTTCAAAGCTACAGCCTGCCATTTAAGAAATCAATTGCAAAGCATTTGTGACATGCTACAGGCAGGCAGGAGCGCTCAGCATTTCAACAACACATCAACAACAGCATGCCTATAAATGTAATATTTAAACGGTATAAAATTACATTTAACTTTGTATTAAATTGTAATGAAACTAAAAATGACTTATTAGGCTATTCAGTCATTCTACTGCGTTTTTGAATTCACTTATAGAAAACAGAGGTTGGGCCAGTCTTTGGTTTGAGGATCATGTGGTGAGCTATGTGTGTTAATTTAGCCTAGAAAATGTTCTTATATTCCAATCCCCAAATCACAGTCAACACAAATATTTTTTGTAACAACAATATCATGGAATAAAATATAATAAATTAGAAAATTATAGGTTTCCTAATGAAAAAAACGACATGTGCATACCTGATATGTGACTGCTGTGTTAAACAGTTATTAGCTTTTTGTCTAAATCATTGATGATCAGATATTTCATTTGTAACTGGTTTTGTTGAGCTATTTTTTTTACAGTTGATATCTTAAGCACATTTCCAAACTTAGACTATCTTTCTTATCTTTTTTTTTTTTTTACAGTGGCCTGTATATAAATCAAAACTCCTCAGGTGCTGCAGCATGCGCTCATTCTTTGACATCCTCTGTTGCGGTATTAAAAAGATTATCCTCATCAGCAGACATGAAAAATGACGTAGATTGGAATGAAATGCGTTTGTAAAATCAATTTTTCTTCTCAGAACGCAAATAAAATGATTCACGCAGTGCTTTACTATAATGGATATATTTTCACCCTTGTCTGCAGTGGTCTGCGAATCCACAACCTTCTGAGTACTTTGCCTTGTAATGCTTACAAAACAAAGTACACACGGCTCTGATCTGTCCTAGGAGTGGGGGTAAACGGTAGGCATGTTCTCTGCTATCTACTTTATGTCTTAATGATTAATTTTGGTATAGGGGAGGGTCACGTATTTTTTTCAAGCGTTCAGGGAGATCCGATTTTCTCCAGGTATCCCTCATTATAAATAACGTACAGTCCCTTATTATTAATCTGTGACCCATCATCACTGGGAAAGTCACCCAAGCTAAACATAACCAGATTCATTTTTAGATAGAAAGATTTGTTTTTGTGATTTGAAAGTGAGGGGGAATATTTTATTTCCCAACAAAACTCTTCTTTTGGATCGAGAGGATTTTGTTTTCAGTGTCAAAGGGCATCTTTTTGAGCGTCCTTTGGTCTTGGTCCTATTTTCACCCAGTGAGCAGTATGAGGAGACACCTCCCCCATGTGGCAGATGGGACAAATTGCATGATGACACAGAAACAAAACCCATCTTCTGACGTCGTACAGTTCCCCATAATTCATAGAGGCAACATGGCTGACACTAGAGAAAAGGGACTTCAAGATTACAGGAAAAGATTACTTGAACATAAAGAGATTGACGGACGTTTAAAAGAGTGTAAGTAATGTATTACCGTGTCTTTGTCAATAGATCGGAATAATGCACGTAAAATTGGTTATCTAACTAAAATGAGCAACAACCAGTTAGATAAGCGGTTGTTGGCTACTTGTAACTCGCTTTGTCATGCAGTGCCAGTAGACTCGTCCATAGAAATTAATGGTCTTCACAACCGGCTAACGCGTTAGCGAAATGCTAGCTACAAAAACAGCTGTAACTAGCCGTATATTGAAGTGTATTTGCTGTACTAAACCATGGCAAAACAGTTTAACCAGCCAACGTTATTTGCCAAGACCGATAGCTAACAATATTAGTTCGAGTTTAGCTTGAAGTCATGGAAGAACAATAACCGACATCAGCTAACGTTAACTTACTAACTGTAGCTAGCTAACGTTAGCTACACATCTTGATTCCATTCGTATCCTCTGTCTGACTCTGTTTTCAGTGAGGGAACAGCTCAAGGAACAGACAAAACAATATGAAAAATCTGAAAATGACCTGAAGGCCTTACAAAGTGTTGGTCAGGTAAGGTGGTGTATTCACACATGATTATTGACCGGCAATATAGTGTACAAAAACGTGTCTTAATGAATGGATTTGAACTGCGAATTATTTTCATACTTTATGTAGATTGTGGGTGAAGTGCTCAAACAGCTGACGGAGGAGAAATGTAAGTTGTAGCTAATATCACTGCAATTTATACTGCCTAGCAATATTGCCTATTTATATGCCTAGCTACATCCTTAAACGTCACATATTATGGTGTGTTCGTAAATTCACTCTGGTTAGCTCCTCCGATTTCAAAGCACTAGTCAGTGTGTGCCAGAGAGCTGAATAACTGATGAGCAGAGTAACAACCATGAATATAACCTGTCAGCCAAAACAATTCATAAAATTGTTGCCAGCAGCACAGTTAGTCATCAATGCTCTAGACAACATGAAAACATCCTAAGCACCTCTGCTAAGGTGACTAAAATGGTAAGAGTGAGGTGTTCTCTCATTTGTGTCTGGAAGTAGCTAGCAAGTTAGCCAACTTTAGCTAGTTGACTACAGTTGTGAGATCAGAACTCTCGGGTCAACCCTACTCCGCAGCCAGAGCGTACAGTGTGCGCTCTGAATGTACAAACGCCCAGAGCTCACTCTGGCACTCCAGAGTGCATTGAAGAACACACAATGCCATGGGTACGTTCGTAAATTCACTCTGGAGTGCCTCAGTTTACTTTGGGCATTTGTAAATTCAGCGTTGTCAGATTGTCCGTTTGCTTTCAGAGCGCACACTGGACACTCTGGCGGAGGAGTAGGATTGATCAGAGAGTTCTGATCTCACAACGGTAGTCAAGCACCCAAGCCAACTGGCTAGCTTGCTAGCTACTTCCAGACACAAATGAGAGAACACCTCACTCTGACCATTTTACCTGCCCTAGCAGAGCTGGTTAGGTTGTTTTCATGTTATCCAGAGCGTTGATGACTGTAACTGGGCTGCTGGCAACAATTTAATTACGCTTTTTTGCCAACGTTTACTGACACCGGCCATATTCAATGAGTGTTGAGCGTTCCTAAATTCAGCAGTTATTCTACGCTCTGGCACACTCAGACGAGAGTGCTCTGAAATCGGAGTAAATAGCCAGAGGGAATTTACGAACACACCCCATGTTATGTTCATTATTTACTTCTCTTCACAGTCATTGTCAAGGCAACCAATGGACCCCGCTATGTTGTTGGCTGCCGCAGACAAGTAGGTCTTAAAACATGTTACCAACATTTCATCAGTGATTATTTACTTAATGTGTCATCTCTCCATGATTGTAATTGAGCTCATCTCTCTGTCATTTTCACACAGCTGGATAAATCACAGCTCAAACCAGGCACTAGAGTGGCCCTGGACATGACCACCCTCACCATTATGAGGTAGGCACTAGGGATTCCATATGTGACAGAGATTAAAATCTCTGTTAGAAACGTAGAAAGACGGGGCATCTATTAGCAACAACTAGCATGGGTTGCTAATATGATTAGGATTGTGCCTTTGGCTTCTGGACAATGAAAGAAAGTTGATATGAAAAGCAATAGAACAGGAGAGAGATGCTGCTTAATGGCATGAGGAAGTCTTTATAAAACAATTGCCTCTGTTTCTGTGGTTGAATAATGGTTAGGCTACGTTGAAGCAAAGTAAGACATGCCTCATTATTTGAAGTAATGTAAAACGTTCAGTTTCAAACAATTATACTGCCACAAGCTCACATTGCAAAGTGGTGGGTGACTCGCTGATAGCCTGCCTACCATCGACTATAGCCTATGCACTCGAATGAAGAATGGGAGGCGCCCTTTGATTACGAGTTGAGATTGAAAAATACAAGTAATAGCTCTTTAATCGTGGCCATCAAAACAGTTTAACACGTGATTGCATTTAGAATTGTTATTTGTTGCGCAATGACTGGGCTTGCAAAAGCACATTTCATTCCAGTACCAGCTTTTTGAGGAGCTGCTCTCGCATTGTCTGACAGGTGGTAGGCTATTCCGCTCCTCAAACCAGGCTCTGTATGCTGTGCGTGTGTGATTTTAATAAGCTGCACGATGACTAACAAAAATACACTCATCAATTTCATTCCACAAAATTATGCAAATTAACCTATAGACCAATAAGCATGAACGGTAAAATGCATTTAACCGTTAACATCCGTAATTGGTACTGCACCCACACGCAATAGGGTTGCAAAACATTTTAATTGCGATTTAAAAAAAAAAATAAATACAAAAAATTGACCATTTATATATTGCGATATAGATCAAAACACTTGGGTGAACTGTTGGAACTATTGAAATAGAATCATTTATATTAAGAGGCGAAGTGGAAAGCAGCATTGTGTTGACTGCATTTGACCTAACAGAACAGCATGCAAACTTATAGTGAATCTAACTTACAGAATAGCATGCAAACTTATAGTGAATCTAACTTTGAGGAGGGGGAACTGTGCTGCTTGAGTGACAGGGCTTGGTGTGTGGGAAGCAGCCACAAGCAATGAGGGGGAGAGAGACGACAAACAGAGTAAACCGTAACTGATGTTACACGCGGCTTATTGGCGTTCCAAAATGTTGCATGCGATATGGATCTCTTGCGATATGGATATTGCACAAATCAATTTAGCAATTTCAATGTGAATTTGATTGATTGTGCAGCCCTAATACAGACACACACCCGTTGAGCAAATGTCAATACAATGTACTGACACAAAATGGTAAGGTATGTCAGGCCTAAATGTTTTCCCTGATGGTAGATAACATGTATGCTCACACACCCTACAGGTATCTGCCCAGAGAAGTCGACCCCCTGGTGTACAACATGTCCCATGAAGATCCTGGCAGTATCTCCTACTCAGAGATTGGTGGCTTGGCCGAGCAGATCCGTGAACTGAGAGAGGTACACGTCACATTCTACAGTACAGGTAGTACTGCTTCCCTGAAGCAGGCAGGTGTTCTATATGACACTCCCCTATGTTCCCTGTCAGGTGATTGAGCTGCCCCTGACCAACCCAGAGCTTTTCCTGAGGGTGGGGATTATCCCTCCAAAGGGCTGCCTGCTCTACGGACCTCCAGGTGAGTCACTAGCAGGATTTTGATGTAGACTTTAAATTGATTCCTCATGTCCTGGATTCCTTGACCTACATCTCAAAACACATTGCATCAAAAGATCTGAGGTCCCTCCCCTCAGACCTTCTTCTCCAATGCGTCTTGAGGAGGTCTAGGAATAAAGGATGCGGCGAACCAAGGAAAGACTTGAGATTCACCCCAAGTAATGCTGGTTATGTCACTGAGGTCCTGAGGGTTTATTCATCGATTTCCTTTATGCACTTTTCATTAGGCACCGGAAAGACCCTTCTGGCAAGAGCTGTAGCCAGTCAGATGGACTGTAACTTCCTCAAGGTGAGTAATAGGCAACACTTTGTTTTCCTCCACTGGCCCTTCGGGCTGTATTCACTATTCTTTGAACAACATGGCTGATGCTTAGCATGTCCTGTCTTCTTTGCACCGGTTGCTGCAGGTTGTGTCCAGCTCCATTGTGGATAAGTACATTGGAGAGAGCGCCAGGCTCATCAGGGAGATGTTCAACTATGCCAGGGACCACCAGCCCTGCATCATCTTCATGGACGAGATCGACGCCATCGGTGAGCATCCTCACCTGGAGCCTGGTCCCAGATCAGTTTGAGCTGTAAAGCCAATTGCTGTAGTCATTGTCAACCAAAGGAGTTGGCTATACAGCAAAACCAGATCTGGGACCAGGCTAAGCATCCTGAGCCCTGATGCCATATCTATTCCTTCTCCCTTTGCTTAGCATTGCGTGCAGTGTCTGGGAATGTTGAATGTGTTGTAAGTTAAAAACTTTTTTTCTCTACAAGGTGGCCGAAGGTTCTCAGAGGGCACGTCAGCTGACAGAGAGATCCAGAGGACCCTGATGGAGGTAAAATGGGAGGCCATAACTCTTAGATATATGTTACATAGAATGGATAATGTTCAACAGATGTTGCTTTCTATGAGAGTGATGGTTCTGTAAAATATATTTATTTGCTGAAAGACCGTTCTGTGGCTTGGTCAGTACAGTATATCTTCTGGCTGATGTTGAAGATGGGAATAGAACTCGGTGACGTGTAGTTTGCAGCCAGCTTGACTGGCATTTCAATACGTACTGAAGGGTCTTACTGAAAGATGTCTAAAGTTAACCCGGATCCACGGCAGATAATCCTCTCTGTGAGTTGGCTCCTCGCCGACTTATCTTTTGTGTGTTTGTGCACCGCACAGCTGCTGAACCAAATGGACGGCTTTGACACCCTGCACAGAGTCAAGATGATCATGGCCACCAACCGGCCTGACACCCTGGACCCTGCACTGCTGCGTCCCGGCAGACTGGACCGCAAGATCCGTACGTTCTTCCTCCTCTCATCATCATCCCGCAACCTTCATACTTAATCCACTTAATGTAATATAATGATATATGCCATTTAGCAGACACTTCTATCCTAAGTGACTTAGTTATGTGTGTATACATTCTTTGATGGTCCTGGGAATCAAACCCACAAACCTGATGTTTCAAGTGCCATTGCTCTACCAACTGAGCCATGCAGGACCTTATCTCCTTTTGGGAGATAAGGCCACAATGATCTCCTTCCATTTCTTTCTCAATCATAACCAAGTAGAAAGAAATGTGAATGTCTATGGTATGAAACAATGAGTGACCCATGGTTATTTCTACTGTTCCAACAGACATTGAGCTGCCCAATGAACAGGCCCGCTTGGACATCCTGAAGATCCACTCTGGCCCCATCACCAAACATGGAGAAATAGGTGTGTGTGTGTGTGTGTGTACTCACACACTATGGAGACACTAGTCTTGATTGTTAGCACAGCTGGGACTGGGACACATTTGGGTGTAATCATGTTTTCGATTTTGTTAAACTGCTTCTTGTAACAGGTGTTGTCGCTTTGCATTTTTAGATTACGAAGCGATCGTGAAGCTTTCAGACGGCTTCAACGGAGCCGATTTGAGAAACGTGTGCACTGAAGCAGGTAACTGACCCACGTTATGGGCGGCTTTCCCGGCTAAAAATAAAGCCTAGTCCTGGACTGAAAAGCCATTTTAATGAAGATTCTCCATTGAGTATGCTTTTTAGTTTACAGTTGTGGCCAAAAGTTTTGAGAATGACACATGAATTTCCACAAAGTTTGCTGCTTCAGTGTCTTTAGATATTTTTTTGTCAGATGTTACTATGGAATACTGAAGTATAACTACAAGTATTTCATGTGTCAAAGGCTTTTATTGACAATTACATGAAGTTGATGAAAAGAGTTGATATTTGCAGTGTTGACCCTTTTTCAAGACCTCTGCAATCTGCCCTGGCATGCTGTCAATTAACTTCTGGGCCACATCCTGACTGATGGCAGCCAATTCTTGCATAATCAATGCTTGGGGTTTGTCAGAATTTGGGTGGTTTTGTTTGTCCACCTGCCTCTTGAGGATTGACCACAAGTTCTTAATGGGAACTGAGCTGGGGAGTTTCCTGGCCATGGACCCAAAATATCGATGTTTTGTTCCCCAAGCCACTTAGTTATCACTTTTGCCTTATGGCAAGGTGCTCCATCATGCTGGAAAAGGCATTGTTCGTCACCAAACTGTTCCTGGTTGGTTGGGAGAAGTTGCTCTCAGAGGATGTGTTGGTACCATTCTTTATTCATGGCTGTGTTCTTAGGCGAAGTTGTGAGTGAGCCCACTCCCTTGGCTGAGATGCAACCCCATACATGAATGGTCTCAGGATGCTTTGCTGTTGACACAGGACTGATGGTAGTGCTTGCCTTGTCTTCTCCGGACAAGCTTTTTTCCTGATATCCCCCAAACAATCGGAAAGAGGATTCATCAGAGAAAATGACTTAACCCCAGTCCTCAACAGTCCAATCTCTGTACCTTTTGCAGAGATTCTCAGTCTCTCCCTGATGTTTTTCCTGGAGAGAAGTGGCTTCTTTGCTGCCCTTTTTGACACCAGGCCATCCTCCAAAAGTCTTTGCCTCACTGTGCGTGCAGATGCACTCACCTGCCTGCTGCCATTCCTGAGCAAGCTCTGTACTGGTGGTGCCCCGATCCCGCAGCTGAATCAACTTTAGGAAACAGTCCTGGCGCTTGCTGGAGTTCTCTCCTTGAAGTTCTTGATGATCCGATAAATGGTGGATTTAGATGCAATCTTACTGGCAGCAATATCCTTGCCTGTGAAGCCCTTTTTGTGCAAAGCAATGATGGCACGTGTTTCCTTGCAGGTAACCATGGTTGACAGAAGAACAATGATTCCAAGCACCACCCTCCTTTTGAAGCTTCCAGTCTGTTATTTGAACTCAATCAGCATGACAGAGTGATCTCCAGCCTTGTCTTCGTCAACACTTACACCTGTGTTAATAAGAGAACCACTGACATGGCAGGGCTGTTTTGGGGGATTCAGTTAATTTGCATGACAAATAGGGACTTTGCAATTAATCTGCTCACTCTTCATAACATTCTGGAGTATATGCAAATTGCCATCATACAAACTGAGGCAGCAGACTTTGTGAAACTTTTGGCCACGACTGGTACAACTAGTCTTAATCTGTGTCCGGGAAACCTATCTGAACATAGCTGTTATTGTCCTGAACCCAACCTGCTGTTCATGCTCTAAGTCTCGTTCCTTTCCATCTTCCAGGTATGTTTGCGATCCGTACCGATCACGAGTACGTCACTCAAGAAGATTTCATGAAGGCGGTTCGCAAGGTTGCCGACTCAAAGAAGCTTGAATCCAAACTGGACTACAAGCCCATATAAATGCCTATATCAGTATTCCTATATGTGAAAATGGAAAGTAGATGAGAAAGAGAGGCTGGGATGGGGTTTGCTTTTGCGGTTTAACTTTTTGTGTGATGCAGAAAAGCTTCTTGGGGGCGGTGTCTGTTCTAATTAGTGTACCATTTATATACAGAGTTGCCAAGAAGTGACCTCAAAACAGTTATAGATATTGGAAATGGATACATTAATGTCTCTGTCTCCACTCCATAGTGTGAAATGTATGCCCACTGGCCCAGTATTTTGGGTTATATTAACAAAACAAATATTCTTGCCATTGGAGCACCTGTATCTGTAAAATCAAAGGAATATGTCACATTAAAACATTGATATTTCACACTGATTGTCCTATTTTTTTTTTTTTTGCTGCCTTTTAAACCTTGGGGAAGCTGTGATGCCAGTTTTGATTTCTTTGTGATTTTCATAAAGATGCAATTCATAACTTTGTCCATGATTTTAAGGGTCAAAAGAAAAAACACCTCACAGTATGGTATATTGACAAAAACAATACATTCTCTATACATTGCACATCAAAAATATTAGGTTTTCCATTTCTACATTTACAAATAGTACAAGTAGTTTGCACCTCGATAAACTCAACGTGATAAAATGTGGTTCATATGCTCACACAGCCATATAAAACAGTTAGAAATGTCCAATAAAACACACCTCAATGTGAAACCATATCATCCATTCGGTAAACACTTTGATTCTGTTGAAATTGTACTCATGTATCTGTTGGAACAGCACCCATTGTGACAATCAGCATGGACTTTTTGGACACCATTCCTTCCTATCAGTAGCCTGTAGAGCTACATTACTACGTTCATATTGTTAAATACTGGTAATATTGACCTGCTACATTACAGTTCATTCTTCCTCTATCTCCTCCATATGGGTCTGCTGGAACAGGGCAAAGGACTCTAATACGAAAGCTCTGCATATGGGGCAGTGTTGGAAGCGATGGACACAGCCGTCACACACACAGGCGTGCCGGCAGGGCAGCAGGACGCGGTTAACAGGTGCATTCTGACACACCACACAATCTTTTCCTTTTCCCTCCTCTGACCAATCCTCTTCATCTTCTATTCCTGGCATCTCCTTTCCGGGTTCTATTTTCTGTGATTCTGGTGGTGCCTCTGTGCTACGGTCGGGGTCAGTCGCCTCCGACAACCCCTTGCTCTCGGCTGACATAAATAGTGGCTGGAGCAGATAACATTACATTTGTAAGGATGTTAACTGCTAGCATCAGACTTGCTCTTAACAGTGAATACTCTGTTCAAATAACTACAATAGCACATCACGTAGGAAGCAATGTATTGGCACATTGGCCTGCATTCTAAACGGCACGCTAGTATGGATATTAGAACACAACCAAAAATCTGAAAAAAGTAATGATAGGCTACTGTAACCTCACTGAGCCCTTGTCCATTACCTTGAACAAGACATTCCTGCTACGTCAATGAGACTGGAGAAATAAATGATGAATTAACAAAAAATAAAGCCGTACCTTCAACTCATACATGTTCCCTTGTGCCGTGAGGAGATACTGAAACAGGATCCGTGCCGACAGGCTGTATTTGTCATCTGGAACGTGAACCACTGTGACGCTGGCGACCTGAGCGAGAGGAACAATGAGGGATAATGAGTGTCACATCCCAGGACTACGCCCATGCCAAGATGGTAACTTTAAACCTAACGAGCACACCTTATATCGGGGTGTGGATTGCATCATTACCCCTAGGATAATACAGATTGAAGTGATTGAACTTCCCGGACATAGATTGGTCCTGGACATAAAAACCCTTTCAGTGGGAATTCGCCGTTGAGCATGTTCTGGGACTAGGTTTAATTTGTGTCCACGAAACTGGCCCCATGTGACGATGTTCCAAGTATTACCAAGACTGTCACACTAACAATGTTGTACGTGTCCCTTGCTTCAGATTCGGCCAGTGTGAGGACAGCCACTATGTGGTAGCGTTCCCGTGGCATAAGCCCGAAATCAGTGATCCCCAGATTGGCTGGCATCTTGGTATAATGCTCCTCTCTGTCCTCTCCACTGATACTGAGCCTTTGGTTAAGGGGTAAAATACATGCAGGATGAAACTGAACTGAAAGACATGTCATTTTAGCCTTGCATGCACTCCATCCGTCTATCCTCAACCTTAGTGCCACAACTAAATATGATGATGAAATATGACATATCATACATCAATGAAACATGCATTAATGTGCAATATTTCATAAAAGACAAACATGAGCAAATAATATCTTCTAGAACCTGAATATCGGATATCAAATGTGATTTGTCACAACCCTTTCCCAACGATGCAGAGTAAAAACAATTAATTTTAAAAAGTAACACAAGAGGAATAAAATACATAAGAATGAAGCTATATACAGGGAGTACCAGTACCAGATCAATGTGCAGGAAGGAGTATGAGGTATTTGAGTTAGACACTGTATGTACATAGAGGCAGAGTAAAGTGACTAGACAACAGGATAGATAATACTAAGAGTAAAAATGAAGAACACATCATAAGACCATCCTTATACTAACAACAACGATACCGATTATACAATTATCGCCTGTGAGGATACTGGAAGCTTTGGCAGTGATGGTACTGGAAGTGCAGAGCTTCCTGGAACAGATGTGGCGTGGCGAGCTTACTGGGGCCGTGTTGGTGGGACTGTAGCGCCCCCTGTAGGGCATGGACACCACAACCCCAGTAACAACTCAGCACACAAGGCTCCAGGCAGCATGGAAGCAGGGACACACCCTCTGGAAAGAGGTAAACAATGAATGATTCAAAGTGGCAGTCAGATGGGCGTTGAGGAAATTGGCATGGATGCAGTACTAGTTGTATATTTCCCTGGTTAACCACTCAATACGAAAATGTGGTATATTTAAGCAATAAGGCCCGAGGAGGTGTGGTATATGGCCAATATACCACAGCTAAAAGCTGTTCTAAAGTATGACACAACGTGGAGTGCCTGGATGCAGCCCTTAGCTGTGGTATATTGGCCATATATCACAAACCCCTGAGATGCCTTATTGCTATTATAAACTGGTTACCAACTTAATTAGAGCAGGAAAAACAAATGTTTTGTCATACCCATGGTATACAGTCTGATATACCATGGCTGTCAGCCAATCAGCATTCAGGGCTTGAACCACACAGTTTATACAATCTAGATTCATGCATCATTCATGCTGGCACACCAATAACATAGTGTGGGCAAAGGCCTAATACAACACACTATGCTATACAGGTCATTTTTTCAAAATCACCATTGAAATAGCTTTTAGGCCCTGGAGGCTTAATCTGGGTCCCGGAAAATGGCTCTATGTGTGGTTTGTTGCATAATAACTGTCTTTGCATGCTCTCTCACCAGTCACAGAGGCCACCCCAGAGGACCCCATCTCTAGGGCAAAGGGGTTGGTCACCTGAACCATCCTCTTCTCTGGGACAGGCACGACTGACTCAGTCTCATCAGAGCTGCGGAGAATCACTGGGACATCGAAACCAAACCTATGGGAGATATGGTGGAACATAAGGACAGAAAATCTGAATATTTCATTATGTTGTGTGTATAAGAGATCAGACAAGATAAGTGAAGTAGCCTAAAGTATAACAACTTGATATTGCGTGCACACCAAATTGATAAAAGTTTATAAAACAATTTCTGCTTATAAAGAAAGCTCTCTAATAGCCTACCTTGTGATGTAAAGAAATGCATGTAGAACATTGTAAATGGCTATTTAAAAAACAAACACATGTTATAATAAAACAAGTAGACAACTGTGCAGAACAGTCCATGTTTCAGTAAATACAATACCAGGTACTGTATTTTTTTCTGAGGCAATGACACTTTGATTAACTTTCCCGAATGCCAGGTGTATCCAAGGTCCATGCTATCCAGGGTCCTTGGGACGTCCCAACTCTGACTTTACCCCATTGCAGTTGACTTTTAAAATGGTTAAAGGTTAGGTAATGGTTATAGTTAGGGTAAGAGCCGTTCCAAGGTTCCCGGATAGCACTAACGCTACAAAGTTTCATTTTACTTGTTGTGTGTATGTACTGACATGCATGTGTAACTGACAGATACACACACCCCCACATGTGAATATTTTTAAATATATGTACATTGCAAAGTATTTTGTCTGTAATGTATTTTTCGTTATGGGTCGCAGCCTAATAAGACTAGCTATTGCCATTGCCGTCGGCTAATGGGGATCCTAATAGATAAAAAAATTAAACATTTTCGTGCGTGCCTAACATTGCAACATTTATCACTCTGTATGCTGTCACGTGATGTGTCAACGTAGCATTGCCGTGATGTCAAATGACCATCGCCGTTTGCAATATTTATTACCGCAAATAACACAGTCTCGTGTGATTTACTGAACAAAATATAAACAGGGCCGATTGCTTAATGTAAGTACAGATAGCTGACAACTTTATTTGTAGGCTAAAATAATCATTCCATTCAATAATAACAGCCTAATGTTGTTGTTGTCATAACAAGGCAATTTGACAGGAACCTACCAGCCGAGGACCATGGCGGCGGTAACAACGAAACATAACGATATGACAGTAATGTAAAATAATGGAGAATATTCATACAACGTAATTAGAAACACCGCTGCCATTTTTAAATCTTGGCTGAAGATAAATAAACCAATTTATGATTAAACCCGTGGAGAAAACAATATTCGTATACTTCAAAGCAGTTACTTCCGTCTTTCAACTACGGTGGCCAGTGCACAATCTGCCTTTCATGCGCAATCTTTTCGCGCATTTGGGAGGAGGAGCACGTAGTCTACCATTGTAATTATGTTGTAAGCAAGTCGCAGATAGGCATGCGAATAGAATAAGTGAACAGGTAAACCTACTGGCAGTGACAAACTGGGTCTCTGAATAGTAGGATATCTATCAGCAATTTCAAAAAGTCTCCAATTTGGTAGCCTGTATCTGGGTACTGAGTGGATGAACCGGCTCAAAGATGGTGGCATTTACAATAATCAAGGAGGAGGTTTGGAAACCGTTAGTCCTGGACCTATGACTGTCAATCAAAGGTCAACAAGAGGCGCAGAAATAAATACGTTTGAGAACGTAGGCCATATTGTTTTTTAGGGAACAAGCTGTTGATTTTTTTGTCAAGTGATGAGCAATTTTAAGGACATTAAGCCGACTACCCGTCGACTGAGCTCGGATAATAATTCCGTGAGCAGCAATGACTGGGATATGGCCAATGATGTGTTTGTGTCCTGCTACGAGGAACCGATGGGAGAGACTATACACGGGGACATGGACTCGGTCCAGTCCGGCTTGGAAATGCACTTGCCTCCGCTGTTGCGAGGCGATCACCGTTTATCTCAAGACGGCATGTTATTGGGCCTAGTGGAGGAAACTTACTCGGGCTATCACTCTCTCCCCGACTCAGGGACAGGCTATTTGGACATCACAAACGACCTGAAGTACACCGAAAGTGATGGGAGTGTGACTACAAAGAAGCGGAACCGCTCCAACAGTTCCAGACACCGCGGGGAGGTCGTCACGGAGCTGGGACCCGAGGAAGTGCGATGGTTCTACAAAGAGGACAAGAAAACCTGGAAGCCATTTGTTGGACACGACTCTTTGAAAATTGAAGTAATTTACCGCAAATTATGTGAACTAAACCCCTGCAAGGAGAAATGTCTCAATCATGCCACCGAACCAGAGAACCCCAGTGGGTCAGCCATGGGGTCCGAGGCCCAACCGGAGGATGTGGCGGAGGGGGGAGCTGTTCAGGCGGATCCGGCAACAGGAGAAGGGGAAGGTGGAGGGGAGGGAGGATACGAGACGGATGACATCGACCTGGATTCCATAAGTGTCAACGTTGAGGCTGTTTGCGTCAGAGGGGGTCTCTATGAAGTGGATGTCAAAGAGAAAGAATGTTACCCCGTCTACTGGAACCGTGAGTAGCCTATTCTTATCACTATAGATGTTTCTCTCTCTCGTGCTATTTGTCTTGTTAATCCTGGTTTTATCACACTGATACCATTCCTATTCAATAAGCATGTCATAACAGTCCCACATCTGTCCGCGCATAGAGCAAAGTTAGCCTACTGCTCATTCAATACCTGCTCATTCAATACAGGAATGGACCGACATGACCATACATCGCAACCTCTTTGTCCACAGAGCAGGACCGTATTCCTGTGATGAGGGGCCAGTGGTTCATCGACGGCACGTGGCTTCCTCTGGAGGAGGACGAGAGTGACCTCATCGAGCTGGAGCACCTGGCCCGTTTTCGTGGCCACCAGATGAGGGAGATCTACGAGACTGCCACCGAGGTGGTGACCACCGCAGTGGACAGCAAGGACTGTAAAGTGGATGGACTCAATGGCAAGTGGGACGGGGGCGTGCCATGTGGGGCGTCTGGCGTGACAGTGTTGATGAAGGGTGTATTGTGTCACATTCTATGTGAATGATATAGATGAACAACACACACCGGTTCTGGGCCCAAAAACAAACGCTTTGAATAAGGAAAGAAAATAACATGGCTAGAACTTCCGCAGAAAACAAAAACAAGCGATTCTTATTGGACAATTTCATATCTGGACAATTTTCTTCCGTTTTATTACCTACTGAACACGACCCTTGATTGAGTGCATGCAAGCGGTGTATGGAAGTGGGATTTCTACAAAAGTCACTGGAGACTTAATTCACATTAACGGAAGGAGGTTATTAGGTCTATGTTAATTAATTTCCCTCTTGATTCTTACAGCGATCCACAGTTTGAAACTGAGCCGAAGCCATGTGGACTGGCACAGTGTGGATGAGGTGTATCTCTACAGTGATGCCACCACCTCCAAGATCGCACGCACTGTCACCCAGAGACTGGGCTTCTCCAAAGGTTTGTATCCCCACTGAGGTGAAATAAGAATCCTCTGTGTTTCACTGCCTATAACGAGGTGTATAACATCTAACTTAAAGCCTGCAGGTACAATTGTGCACCTATGGTTATAATGCATTATAAGCCTTGTCATAAGCATGTCTATTTTTTTTCATCTCATAATGATCCTGAGTAAAAACATCAATTTTGACAGAAAGAACTAGCAATCTTTTGTGGGATTTGCTCAAATACTGTGTTTCTGTACTGTATAAAACTACATTTACAGTGTTCTATATAATAACTGGTATAATTCCCCTGTGTCCTCCTCAGCTGGCAGTAGTGGGACGCGTCTCCATCGGGGCTATGTGGAGGAGGCAGCGCCCGAAGACACACCGCCCGAAACAACACACATTGTCTTTGTGGTGCATGGGATTGGCCAGAAGATGGATGAGGGCCGCATCATCAGGAACACAAGCATGTGAGTTACAGGAACAATGAGCTCTGTTATAATACTGTATAAAACCCTATCAGAACCTGCCATAGAGTTTTATACAATCTCATATGTTTATAATCTAGTATTATTGTACGGAAAGCGAGCAGAGTGGGAGAAGGGATACCAACGATTGGACCTGGACGATTCAATCTAAAGCTGTCGCGGCACCATTGTTTATGATCACTTATTCACAGCTATGTTGTGCAATAGTAATGCGTTCATAAAGCTTCATGAAGAGGGTATTCCTAGAATATATGACCAAACATTCTTGGTAGTGTAACGTTTGTTTATGCGCATCTGCTTCTGTGCCTTTACTCGTCTACAGGATGAGGGACGCTGCTAGGAAGATGGAGGAGAAGCATTTCTCCGATCGTTCCACAGAGCATGTGGAGTTCCTTCCTGTGGAGTGGAGGTCCAAACTGTGCCTGGATGGAGGTATGTCTGGCCAGTTTGGCCACACCTACTTTGTGACCTATTGAAGACCTGAGTGGTCGAGAAACGTTGTCGCCAATAAACGTCATGGTAGCATAGATGGCAGGGTGCAGAGTCCGGTTTTTATCGTATGTGTATGTGTATCTTTTTCTTGTCTTGTCTCTCTTGCAATGAGACAGACCTGTATACATAAAGGTGAAATAAAATATCCCTTTAAGTAGTAACATCAGCTATTAGTGTGTATAGATAGGTCATTTTACTTGTAGTCCCACTGTTTGACATACCGGAGGGACTGAAATGTCTTTGTAGGTGACTTGGTGTGTGTGTGTGTGTGGTTGTGTGATGGTTGCAGACACCGTGGACTCCATCACTCCAGATAAAGTTCGAGGACTCAGAGACATGCTCAACAGCAGTGCTATGGACATCATGTACTACACCAGCCCTCTGTACAGAGACGAGGTAAGACTCTCTTAGTTAATGGCACCACCCATTCATTAACATTCCAAATAAAATACCATAAATCCTATGAGCCCCTCCTCCCCATGTTTGGTGCCACCAGCCACCGCTGTATGTATGTCTGTAGAGTAGACAACTATAGGGGCCCACTGGTCACTGTGAGTCAAATAAACATACAGTAGACATATGATAGTGTCCACTTTCGCATGCCATGTGTCTAGACACACACACACACACACTTGTCTGCATGTCCCATGCATATTTTACAACATACACGCATACACTCAATCTCAAATTCTAATATCTACCAATTTGCAGTTGCAGCCTAATACACAAATGTAATCCGTCATGCTTCGTGTGTCTGTAGATCACTAGGGGTCTAACTCAGGAGCTGAATCGTCTATACACACTCTTCTGCATGCGGAACCCCGAGTTTGAGGAGAGTGGCAAGGTGTCCATCGTGTCCCACTCCCTGGGTTGTGTCATAACCTTCGACATCATGACAGGCTGGGACCCCGTACGCTTCCATCATGAAGAACTATCGCCGGACCCAAAAGAGATGCAAGAGTGCTGGTCAAGCTATCAGGAACGTCACCTACAAGAGGAGCTGAGACTCACACGACTCAGGTAGGTAGACACTCAATAGCCAGGGCCAGGCTCTAATTTCCCCTCCCCCAAAAATATTATTTTGTTTTGTCATTGTTGTTTGGAACCCACTGCCCGCAAGTCGTCGTCAAGTTTGCCACCCCCCAACCCGTCCGTTGGTTGTGCTTGTTGAGCTGCCGTGTACGGAGCACGTGCGCTCCCAGTATCCAAACATGCATGGCTTGAGAGATGCGATCCCAGGTCAAGCGTTTGTAGCTAGCTACCTAGTTTATATCTCAACAGTACTGCCAACAGTATCACCCCCACCCCAGGCTTGAGTCGTTTGCACACCGGATGCTGGGCGTGCTTTGGCAGTACCCGCTGGGTGCCCTGTGTGTCCTGATAGGACCCAGGCCATACCCCCTCTTTATAGAGCCCCACAGAGGTGTCATATAATACCCATAAAACCTAACCGTCAAACGCGAATGGTTCCAATTATTTTTCCACCATTCATTTTTCCCACAGGGGATGTTAGATACACTTAAAATAAGGGCTGTGTTTTGTGTAGGCTTACCCTGGTGTGACTTTTTGATAACCATGTAAATCTCTCGGACAAGGTGACTTTTATCTATATATTCGTCTCTATTTACTCTCAGATTCGAAAATGCTAATTAGCATCAAAGTAGACATCATGCAAGACTACAAATCCCTGCAAGCACGTCATCTTTAGCTGGCACCTTTGCTGACGCGTAAATGTAAAGGAATTTAGACAATTTATTCATTACTACAGTTAGCTAACATTAGATAGTTAATCTAGAGATTCTTACCTTTGCCTCAATTCAGCAGTCTCGTCCAGATCACCATGGCATTTTTCGTTCTTTATGATAGCCACATTAGCAGCTAATTAGCATTTCATTTGTTGGGTGTAAAATACAAGCAAATATATTGGTAAACGCCACGTTGTCCGAGACAGATTTACACGGTTTTTAAAACGTCACGCCATAGTAAGCTCACACAAAACACAGACCCATTATTTTGTGTTTCTGAAATCCCCTGTGGGAAAAATGTATGGTGGAAAAACGATTGGACCCATTTCTCTGTTTGACCATTAGGTTTTATGGATATTATGATTCATACTGTTGTGGTGTTGTTAACGTGTTTGTTGTCTTTGTAAAATAATTCACTTTAAATAGTACAAAAAACAACATGTACTGCCACAGCAGCATAAAATTGTATTAACACTTGTTAACACTTGCTTAAGCCTATATCATCATCAATATTTGGTCTGGTTGGCTGATAGCCGCAGCAGATAGAGGCAGAAAGACATAAAGAGGTAAATCACAATCAGTAAAATAAATTGAGCTAGCTAACTTGTAGATTTACATCAGTCATCAACATCAATGATCACCCGATTTTCCCGATGGTATTCATGTCTTTAAGAGGGAATGTAACTCGCTTGCTTACAATTTGTGATGATGAGAGAGTGTGTTGTTTTAGAAGTAAATAGGCCTTTCCCGAGATACACTATATATAAAAAATGTAAAAAAGAATATGGACACCCATTCAAATTAGTGGATTCGGCAAATTCAGCCACACCCGTTGCTGACAGGTGTATCAAATCGAGCACACAGCCACGCAATCTCTATAGACATACTTTGGCAGTAGAACGGCCTTCCTGACGAGCTCAGTGGCTTTCAACGTGGCACCGCCATAGAGTGCCACCTTTCCAGAAAGTCAGTTCAGCAAATTTCTGCCCTGCTAGAGCTGCCCCGGTCAACTGTAAGTGCTGTTATTGTGAAGTCTAGGAGCAACAATGGCTCTGCCGCGAAGTGGTACGCCGGACAAGCTCACAGAACGGGACCACCGAGTGCTGAAGGGCGTAGCACATTAAAAAAACCATCTGTTCTTGGTTGCAACACTCACTACTGAGTTCCAAACTGCCTCTGGAAGCAACGTCAGAACCAAGAACTGTTCGTCGGGAGCTTCATGAAATAGGTTTCCATGGCCGAGCAGTCGCGCACAAGCCTAAGATCACCATGCGCAATGCCAAAGTTTGGTGGAGGAGGAATAATGATCTGGGGTTGTTTTTCATGTTTTGGGCTTAGCCCTTTAGTTCCAGTGAAGGGAAATCTTAATGCTACAGCATACAATGACATTCTAGACAATTCTGTTGGTTCCAACTTCGTGGCAACAGTTTTGGGAAGGCCTTTTCCTGTTTCAGCATGACAATGCCCCCGTGCACAATGTGAGATCCATACAGAAATGGTTTGTTGAGATCGGTGTGGAAGAACTTTGGGATGAATTGGAACACAGACTGCGAGCCACACCCGACATCAGTGTCTGACCTCACTAATGCTCTTGCGGCTGAATAGAAGCAAGACCCCACAGCAATGTTCCAACATCTAGTGTAAAGCCTTCCCAGAAGAGTGGAGGCTGTTACAGTGGCAAAGGGGGGACCAACTCCATATTAATGCCCATGCTTTTGGAATAAGATGTTCGACGAGCAGGTGTTCACATACTTTTAGTCATGTTGTGTATGAATTATGAAAGAATTTTAATTTATTCTTTTATCTCCCTGAAACGTCTGTTCACGGCCCTGGCCAGGGTCAAATTCATTAGGCACCAAATGGGGGAAAAACTGGCTCAAACAGGGAGGGATTACTTCAACTTTCCAACTCATTTTCTGTAGGATTTTTTTTTGCTATGGTGTTTCCTGTTGAATACGACCCAGATCCCACCACCATTTGTCCCCAGTGTTGAATGTTTATGTTTCATTTACGGTTGTGTGATAATATTGGTGTTGCATTCATGTCTAAAGGTTACGGGATTTGGAAAATCAGTTTGCTGGTTTGCAATCCCCATCATCTGAAGGCTCTTCTTCAGCCTTGAAATTTAAGGTGACAAATTCCATATTTCATTCCTTCTAATTGTTATGACAGATAGATTGAGCCATGGATTTAACCGCGGTTCCCCTCTGATTTTCTCTGTGTCTTTTATTTTGTTATAGGTGGAGAACTTCTTTTGCATGGGTTCTCCCCTGGCCGTGTTCTTGGCGTTGCGAGGGATCCGACCGGGGAACAACGTGACCCAGGATCACATCTTACCCAAATCCATCTGCCAACGTCTCTTCAACGTCTTTCATCCTACCGACCCTGTGGTGAGCCAACCAACTGAACCAGACAGTAGAGTCATTCAGTCATTCAGTCAGTCACTGATGGTATACTGTAGCAGATCCGTAAAGGATTGGAAGGGAAAGGGGCTCAGGAAGGGCTTTGGTAGGGGTGGAAACATACCTGCTGTTTCCGTTTGTGCTTCCAGAGTCAAATCAAGTGGCTGGCTAGATAGTGTACATACGATTTGGTTTTGGGTTCCGGTTCTGAGATTGCTGATGGCATGATGGAAGTGCTTAATGATGCCTATGGCTGTATTTTCAGGCGTACCGATTGGAGCCCCTAATCTTAAAGAACTACAGTAACATTTCACCTGTCCAAATACACTGGTGAGTAGTGGATTTAGTATTTTATTTTGAGTAGAATAGATCACAGTCAGTACACACACACACACACACATATATATTGGGACAGCACAGAATCGGCAGCAGAGCAGCACCCTTGGAGCAGTTTTGTATGAATCAGTGTTTGTGAATGACATGTATTGTATTGTGACCGGGATCTACAGGTATAACACAAGTAGCCCGACTCCATACGACCAGATCCGTCCCACGCTTCTCAACCCTGCACTGAAGGAAAGTGCATCTGTCTCGGACACAGAGAGCCTCCCTAGCCCCTGTACCTCCCCCCCTCAGGCCCGAAGACACTACGGAGAGTCCATTACGAACTTGGGGAAAGCCAGTATTATGGGTGAGAGAGAGAATGAGTGACGGGGGAGGAAGGGAGAGACATAGGGACTTTCAGTGGTGGATTCTTCATTTTTATCTCCTTTCTTTTTAGACTTTGCTCTTTGTTGATCTTGTTGGTGTTTTTTACTTTGGTCTTTCCTGAAATTGGCTTATTTTGTTATTTTATAGTAGAGAGAGTGGGCTGTTTGGCTTTAGTCAAGGACAGACCTACGCATTAAGATATATATATATATATCTGTGTGTGTGTAATAATTTTTTTATTCTGTGGAAATACCTAATTTTTGCTCGCTGAAACAGAAGTAGATTGCATAGCTGATGTAGCAGCAAGCCAAGCACAGAACCACTGTCCAGAAAACCCAGGCTCAACAAATCAATGGAGAGACATTAAGTGTTGTCACAGGGATTGACACTATAGAACCAATGAATAAAGGATTTCCTTCATTCATGATTAGATAGTATTTTTACAGAACACTTTGCAGTATAGGACCAAGTCTAATGCAATTATGTAAATCAATGGGTGTGATAGGTACAGTATAAATGTTCCCTTGTTTTCCTGCCTATATCTGTGAGAAGTTAGTAGACTTATGTGTTGTCCTGTGCTGTGCCATGTGATCGTGAGTGTGTGCATGTGTGCTTGTCTGTCTTTGAGTTTCGCTGTGTGCTCTCTGTCTCGGCAGGCGCGGCAAGTCTCGGCAAAGGCATCGGCGGGATCTTCTTCTCCCGCTTCTCGCGCTCAAGTGGTCACGTGGGCGGCGTGGAGGAGGAGCCTTCCGACTCAGAGGGCGGGGTCTTGGAGGTGGATAATGCCGTGTCAGGGGAGGAGGGCGTGGCTGCGGAGTTAGTGGAGAAGTTAGCGGTAGTCGAAGAGACGAGAGAAATAGAGCACTCCATGTCTCGTTCCACCTCGGCTATCCTGGACAACACCACATGTACGTATCCCTATACCAGATCTATTCAACCGAAGCATCTACCTTAGTGCTCCCCACAGACCTGGATCAATTATGCATTGCAAATATTTTATACGAAATTGTTTAGGTGTGCTTGATTTAGCTTGACAGGGACAATCAGTCAGTCAGTCAAATGTGTCTGTAAAGCCCGTTTTACATCAGCAGTTGTCACAAGGTGCTTTTACAGTAACCCGGCCCTAGACCCAAGCAAAGACAGAAGCAAGAGCACAGTGGCCAGGAAAAACTAATTGGAAGGAAGAAATCTATAAACTCTGCCCTGTAGTACAGTTCCAAAGGGTATTCTTTGGCTGTACCCCGAGGGGAACTCTTTTTGGTTCCAGGTAGAACTATTTTGGGTTCCATGTACAACCCTCTGTGGAAAGGGTTCTACCTGGAACCTAGATAGGTTATTCAAAGGGTTATTCTATGGGGGGGACAGCCAAAGAACCAAACCGGTGTCATAACCAAAAGTGCAAACTCATGCTAGGCAGGCTAAATCAAGCACATCGTAATTATTTTTAAGTATATGAAAAATGTATTGGACCCTGCTCCCTCATATTGTTTTCGAAAGCCAGCAGTGAATTTGACTACGCACTATGCCCTTTTGACAGAGGTTTCACTATTGCATTTTGTAACTGCTTTGTCCCCGTATCTATGGCTAGTATTTAAAGTGCGTGTTTTGTGTGTGTGTTTGTTGTGAAACTCTTTGTCTTTCTGTGTGTTACAGTGGAGTTGGAGAGGCGTATTGACTTTGAACTGCGAGAGGGCATGGTGGAGAGCCGCTATTGGTCGGCGGTGACCTCTCACACTGCCTATTGGTGTTCACACGACGTGGCACTGTTTCTTCTCACTTTCATGTACAGACAGGAGTATCCCACTCAGCTCTCTGAGGATAACCCAGAGTTATCCTAACCCACAGCCAACACACACACACACAAACACACCCACTTGATCTTGCAACCAGACCGAGGAGACATGTCTGTGTGTCAGAGACCACTCCACAGCCTGTGGTCAGCTGGTGGTGATCTCGTCAGAGACTGTTCCCTTTACCCTACGGGTTCTAATAGTGACTGTTCCTCTAATGTTCCCAATGCTGTCAATTCTGAATACCGTCTCCCCTCCAAAGCACCCACCAACCCCAATTAAGACTGTTCCTCTTTCCTGTGACCGTAAATGATGACTGTGTCTCTTGGACTGTGTTGGTGTCGGACACAGCTTTGACTCGGTCTGTGTGACTCCTGAAACTGTAGCCATGGCTCAAGCCTAACTTCTCTCAACTCTGAGCATCAACACTCATTCAGATGTTTAGCCTGTTGAGAATCCATTCAAATCCATCCTTTCATGGTCTGAATGCCTCAGAGAAGCACACTGAAACCCGTTCAATTGCATCGTTTGATTTCAACCCGTCAGGTCGATCAAAGTGGATTGTTATGGAAGGGTTGAAGTAGCCAGACGGAACACTGCACTCACCATTGTTTTATCCGTTCAGTTTAACCTGGCTAGGGTTAAAGCCAAATGAATGATGATGACATTGGATGGAGCATACTGAGACAAAATGAAATGCAGCTCTATATACTAACTGTACTGCTGCGACGATGCGTGGAGTCGCCAAATTATGTTTACACTAACTGACTAACTGCAAGACTAGGCTGAAAGATACTAATGTTGGATACACAACTTTAGCAAAGTTGCCAAATACAGTTTTTGTTTAGCTCTCTCTTATAACAGTGGCAGGTTCGGTCGGTTTTGCTGGTCCATAGGAAGGCCGCCGATTTGCTTTGTTCTATTGTGAATTGTCTTGATCGAAAAGAGCACTCCATTTGTAATACTGACATGTTGCACATATAGCTTTATGTTTTTTCGGCACTTTCTAGTCAGGCAACGAACAGAGATACGACATATCGGTAAAACAACAGTAAAACACACACATGAAGGACTCAAAATGTTTTATGTGCATCCATTGTACTGAAACAGAGTAGCAGTAGAGAAGTCTGCAGAGTACACTCCTTACAATTCTAACACTTTATTTAAATCAATAACTATTCGGGCCAAAATGAAAACGAAGCATGATGTGCAGTATGTACGTAGACGGGGATGAATATGCTCTGCTTAAGATTGTCTTACTAGTAGTGGGGGATTGTAGCATGCCACATTGAAAGTCACCTGGAGGGTTCCTCCATGATTTTTAAAGTAAAAAAACAAAACAAATGTATTACACTAACACCGAGTGACATAACTCAAATTGGATCTCTGCCATAATCAAGGATCAATCAAGCTTGCCATCAGGAAGTTGTTTTTTTGTTTGGTGTCATGTATTTTGTACACAGTATGTGTTAGAGTATGCCTTTTTGCCGTCTTGTGAATGTTTGCTGTTTAAGTTCTCCTCAGATGTGTTTGAGTCCATCCCTTGTTAAGTCATGCTGTCAGATTCCTAGGTATGCTACTGTGTCATCCCGTTGCGTCTGCGCTTACAAATGCCTGATTCACACTATATGGCCTAGCGGAACTGTACTGTGCTGGCACAGATATTTTCTTTTCACTCTGTCCTTTCGAGCGTCATTCCAGCAACTATGGTGTATACGTAACCAGGCCAGTTCCAATACAGCTTGATTAAGTTTGGCTCAGTAGTGCGAAAAGAGTATTTAGAGGATTTTGTTTGTGCTTCACTCCTTGGTTTTGCATATCCTTGTTTACATGTCACACTGTCACTGTTACACTCAAACATAGCAAGCTGATACCTCCTTCTTCCTTATGTTACAACTTACCCATTCAATGTGCCATAATGTGTAACTGGCATAGCTATCTTCTCTTAATTGTGCATAGAGTTGTCATTCGAGGCTAAATGTACTGTACCCTAAGGGCATTGAATTGTGATTGATTGTGTTGTGGGTAGTCCATTCTTCAGCTATACTCCCATTTGCCTTGCACTAGAGGACATGTTTCCACTTACTGCCCAATCCACTGTCATGCTCATTGCTCACCATTTTTAACCTGTGTTTTGTTCAAATTAATGACGTAATGCTTAACCTTGGTAACCCTTTTGTTATACATTAAAATGTATCTCTACAGCTGTCTGTCTGTGGTCTCAGTTTATTCATATGTGCTCATGAACAAAGACGAAGACAGCCCGTCGGTCATTCCACCAATTAGGTGCCTTTTGAGTAGTGTAACTTCACCTAATTTTAACATTCTGTCAAAAAGAGCACATGTTCATACCTAACAAAAAAACAGATGGCTTTCTCATCTGAAGAGGTTAAATTTAAAAACATACTTCAGTAAGTGCCAAATAAAGTAACAGTGTTGACGACTTCATCTGAAATCAGCCATAAATCTCCTGTGAAGGGGAATGGAAGCTTGTTGTGTGCAACAGGGAGGGGCAATCGAATGCAAGCTTGACAATTTGTATATTTATTGTGAAAACATTTTAGCGTGTCTATAGGTAGGAGGGTTGACGTGTTATGCTCACCCCTTTTAAGTTTTCAACCACAAAACACCAGAAAATGGGAAAAAAGAATAGAACCAGCTCACTATGATTTGACTATTAGATGTTCAATGTGTCTTCAGGAGTAGTTTCACCATGTTAAAACGAGAGTTCAGGTCACATGACAGGGTTGTCCTTAAAATGAGGGACAGTTGATTTTTTATTTGATTTTTACCTTAAAATTCATCACTAACCACATGAAATACATAATGTTGTTCAGAAACTTTGTCAAAACAACAAAATAACTAGAGCTTTGTAATGATGCTGAAAACTTCGGAGACATTTTGGAGGAATCACAGAGGGACATTTTGTCACGTTAGTCTTTATTCATATAAAAATAATCGGATTTATTGAATTTTCCATGTGGTCACTCAATGTAATATAACAGGCTTTTAAAATCAAATATCTGTGCACAATTTCTACTTAAAATATTAAAGGAATGCAAAAGGCTCTCATTTCGTGGATCAATCCCAATATCTACGCTTTTTAAAGTAGTATCATGTCCAAGGAAGTTTTTACAGTACTGAAAGAGTACAAACATTTTTTAAATCAATATGTTCCAGATATTTGCAACCTGCAAATAATAAAGATAATTATGTTAAACCAAGATTAACATTTATATTTATTAAAATGTATTGTAATGAGATTCAACTCAACAGGACAATTTCCCACGTGACTTCTAACTTGCTCAAATGGGATGGCGTCCCAGACAGATTCGCCTTCTCCGCAAGGCATGCTGTTGTTGTGTGACAAAACAACACCGCTATAAGGCGTTGGAATAGTTTGGTGAGCATTATTGCAGCTTCCCTGTTTCTGCGTCTCGAAAGAGTGAGGGCTAAAACAACAAAACAGGTATTGTAAACGATTATTTCTGCTCTCTTGCAAATTGTTCTGAATGCCACCATGGAGAATTTTTTTATTGCAAATCATTTTGCGACGATTCATTTAATTCACTCCGGTCAAGTAAAATAGATCCAGAACTGATTTAAATGATCTGCCACTTTTAGAGGTGTAACGTTCACCACTTTACTAGTTAGAAATAACCCTCTAAGGGTCCTTGATTATTAATGATGGTCTATATATGGCACACAGGAAATCAAGATTACATTAATGAATATATCAATGTTTCATTCACTTCTCACTTACTCCCCTGCTACTCTCCCTATGGACATCCCCCCCCCCCCCCCTAATGGATACCTACCCTGCCCCCACCCACTAATGGACTTTTATAATTGCTACACTTGTAAATGTGTAATATATATATTTTAATTATTGTCTCATTCACTTCTCTTTGAACTGCACTGTTGGAGCTCGGGGGGCATAAGAATTTCACTGTACACTGCAATTACATCTGTGACTCCGTGCATGTGACTATTAAACTAATCTGATCATCAGTCTCACTGTCTATCTTCATAAATCACTCATCAAATCTCCTCCACCCAGTCCCACCATGAATATCCAGTCAGCTATCAACAGGGCAGTGTTTGCTCCCCGGGATGAGAGGATGCTAGTGGCTGTGGAGGTGAAGAGGAGAAAAAGGAAAAGGGTCCCCTTTCTGCCCACTGGAGGCAAGGGAGACTACATGACGTACATCTGTTTGTCAGGTAACACCAATGTTTTTTATGCATACAACAACATGACTACATCTACATTCAGCATTTGTTTTTTTTGTTTGTTTTATGTCTCAGGGTAGGTGGTGATCTAAGATGAGTTTTGCCTTTTAAGGATGCACTATGCAGAAATTGTCATATAAATATGTTTATTTGACAACAAGCAAGTGTAGAGAATCACTACCAGTTAAACTGCTGTGTAATATATTTTCCATTGCCAAAAATATAGTATTTTCTGCTGTTTTGAAACTGGTTAACAAAACTGAAAGTAAAAGTAAAAAATGAAACTTAAGAACATAAAGCATAGAAATTACGCACATAGGACAGATCTACAGCTTTTTAGACTGGCTTTCAATAATAATGACAGATCTATAACTCGCCATTCTATGTGCATTTGGTCAGGTAGCCCAAAAAGTTACATATTGCAGCTTTAAATCATAATGAATAAGAGGGGAGAGACCTTGATCCAGACGAGCAGTCCTACATTGGGACTCGACGTGAATACGGGCCCGGGTATACTGAGATGACCGGTTGATAGATCAGTGTGACTTTTACAGTTCACTGTCCTGTTGCTACTCTGTAGTCCTGCTATGTACAACTCGCTTGTTCAGTAGGTTATTGAAAATCTGTGTTTTTAACTGTCTCATAGTGGCATTGTCTGAACAGAAGGATGCAGAGTTATTCATCGTGTCGCAAGAACGACATTGTGCTGCTGGTAATCTAAGATCTTTGCATCTGACGTTGTCAGAGGACATGGATCCTAAAATTGAGCAGGAAGGGTCATTCACATATATTTAGCTGTATTCAGTGTCATCTGTTGCTATTGTTACTGTGATGAAGTCACCCAGAGCCATGGTCATTCACTGGCCCTACCCAAACACCACTGATGGGTGGGTGATGGCTGGCTGGGTGTCCTCAGCTGGCACTGACATCCCCCCCCCCCATTACAAAACCCTCATATCGTGTGGTGAACAAGAGAAACCACTGAAGAATAAGCATTGGTGGTCTGTTTGTTGATCTGTGACGGTGACCGATCGCTTATGCCTTCTGTGTTGGGTTAATTTGTTCACAATGAAACATATCCATTTCTGGATAGCCAGTCTTTTTTATCAAGTCTTTTAATCTTGATTCTAGTAGGGAGTACATTTACATCCTCTTGTGGGTGTTATGAAGTGCGCTTGCTTACCTTTCAGTATTGGCATATTTGTAAACCCTTGACTCCTCTCAATTCCCCAGTGACCAATAAGAGGCCAGCTCAGCTCCTCATCACCAAAGTCAAGCAGTTTGGAGGCTCCGCCCCCTTCACCAGAAGGTCACAGTGGGCTGTGGAGCAGCTTCGCCAGGTCAACGGCATCAACCCCAACAAGGTGACATCACCACCAGTATACATGCCTATTGGCTGGGATGTTTAGACCACTATTCCCCCTACTGTCCTGTGATCTATACTGTATCCCTCCTGTGTGTCTCCTTCAGGACTGCCCAGAGTTTGACCTGGTGTTCGACAACGCCTTTGACCAATGGGTGGCCAGCTCAGCACCAGAGAAGTGCATCTTCATCCAGATCATGTACCACGCCTGTCAGACCTATTGGGAAGGCAAGGAGGGGGTCCCTGGTAGCCCAGCCGGGGACCAGCAGAAGGGGCAAAGGGTCCAAGGTAGCCCAGGGGGCCAAGGTAGCCCAGGGGCCCAAGTGGGCCAGATAGGAGGACCAGTGGCCCAGGCTAGACGGAAGAGCACCGTGGGTCCCAGGCCCCATCATACTGAGTTTGTCAACTGTCAGTCCAAACTCACAGGAGGTAAGGAAGTGTTGAAGGATAAGCCCAGTCTATCAACAGTCGGTCCCAATTCACTTCCTTCTCCTTGGTCCTAACCCTTCCATATTTTCAAATCGAAGTGCTAGTGGAAGGGTTAGGGAGTGAATTTGGGTCATATGTGAGTGTGAATTGTTCTGGGACCACTGGGTCAACCCTAGGAGTGGCTTGTCTTATCATCTCATATAATATGGCAGGGACTCCCAATATCATGTTTGATTCTGTAGTTTCTATTTGCCTATTTTGATCATGGTTATAATACAGCTATTATCAGATTCTACTATGTGTGTCATTGTCATTCTAACAGATGCCTGCAAAATGAATCTGGTCCTGTACCGTTGCAAGGTCTTTTTCAATCGCATGAAGAAGGTGATGGTTTCAAACCAAAGCCGTTCTCAGACTGGAGGTAAGTGAGTCAAAATAAACCCAAATAACCCCTAATACTCACTGAGTAGCAACACAATCTTTGCAGAGATGACAAAAGGCATGTGGTGATGACCTTAGTAGGCCTGTGGCTGTGTCTGTTCTATTCTCATGGATTCCTAATCCTCTCTCAGGAGATGGATGGGTTTGGTCTATTGTCTTCTGTTACACCTCTCCACTGCAGTAGAGAATGGCTCTTCTATGAGGTTGTGCCTAGATGAGTGGTGACTTTGTGTCCAAACCTCCTGCTAAAAAACAAAGGCTGGCCTTGAGTCTCCAGGGCAGGGAGACTGAGAAGGAACGCGGCTCCCCATTGAACCCGCTGACAGGGGGGTTGTCATGTGTAGCACTGGGAGAGGTGCCAGGCGGTAGCAGGGCCTAGAGACACAGAGCGACAGCAAATGTTGCTGTCTTTGTCCTAAGCTGACCAGTCCAGGGCTTGTATCCACAAAGCGTCTCAGTGTAGGAGTGCCTTTTGGATCATAATGAATATTATTATATAAACAGATCCTAGATCAGCACTCCTTCTGACACTTTCAGCCATGAATATACTGAACTCATGCCTCGGCTGTTTTTTAAATAATTGTTAATTATCACTGAACAGGATTTGTTTGCAGTCTTATGAGTAGCCTATCTCTGATGCACTATTCTCTGTCCCTGTGTGTTGTGCAGCAGGTCCTAGAGCAGGACCCAGTGGGCAGCGCCCTCCAGGGGGCAGTATGGGTAGTGTAGTCCAGAGGGCCAGCCAGGCCCTGCAGGAGCGTGGGGAGAGACTGGGCCGGGCCGAGGACAAGACGGTAGACCTAATGCACAAAGCCCAGCAGTTTGCAGACACTGCTCACAAGGTGTGACATTGTTGAATGTAAATAGTATAGACACACACGCTAACACACACACACACAGATTCAGCATGTGGGTAAAAGTTTGACTTCACCCCCTGAGTTTGGTCCACTTTGGTCCCACTTTTATTATGAAGTGTGCATCATTCCACACTATGACTATCCTGCTGTGTATGTTGACTTTGTTCAGAACTTTTACCCACTGAGAAAGCCAGCAGAGCTACAGTCAACAAACAAAAAAATTAGGCCCTAGAATGCCCTCCCAAGTGGCCCATCGAAGTGAAAAAAATGTTTTTTTTTTATTTAATAGGAAATGATCTAGAATGTGTAAATTATGATTTTCTTTCTCCTCTAGCTGGCTCTGAAGTATTCAAACTAGAGGCATATCTTCCTGTGGAACCGGTCCTGGAGTCTTTGGCCCTAATTTACTTATTAATTCTATGTAATAACATTTTACTAATCATGGACTGAGTTGAAACCAAGTGGTCACACTGCAATTCCTCTGTGACGAGTCCTGTCTAGTACTGGGTTATTGCGCTTGCTATTAGGACTTAGACTGTGGACAAGCAACTGTCACTTGTGTCAGAAGGACTTTAAAATGTTTACAGGTGGGTAGGACGGCCCAGTTATGGACCCCCCCAGGATTAAAGAATGACCTTTCACCTCTAGAACAGGACCTGTGGATTACATGATGGTGTCCTTTCATGGGATAGACAGTTTGTGTACTGGATGGCAATGTAATGTCACAATGCTCCCACTGTTTGAGTGTGCATGTCTTCCCTGCTTCAGTAGCCTCTTCTCTGATAACAAGGGTTTTTAGATTGTATTGATAAACTTTTGTGTTGTGCGCTTTTATATATCTTAATATAGATTCATGAATTCACACAGTGAACAGCTGACAAGTGAAGTTGAGAACCTACGTGTCTCCACAATGAATGTATTTCAGTTTTTGTTTTTTTTGCTCATTGCATAAATTATTGATAATTTATGACTGAATAGGCACACACAAAGAGCAGCTTGTGAATATTGGCACGAACCAATGCAACTCGGATTGCAAATTAATTCCTGGTGTTATTATTATTATTTTTTATCTCTGCGTTGTTGGGAAGGGCCCGTAAGGAAGCATTTCACTGTTAGTCTACACCTGTTTACGAAGTATGTGACAACCATTTTGTAGATTATTTTTTTTTTTTATATTTTTTTTTAAACAAATTGCACATTCATTGAATGTTTGAATGGCATTGAATGCATAAGTGTGGCTCTTAAGGTTATTGCCTTCATGGTTGTCAGAGCAGGTGCAGGGGAACAAGGAACACCTGGTGAAATCTTTTTTTTTTTTTTTTTGCATGATTTTGGAATATACACTCATTTGCTTTCAGTTTTTTTTCCATGCTCAATTCCTCCAGTGCCCTTTCCCTGCTTGTATCAAAACCATTGCTTAGTCACCAATCACTGTTCCAAATTCTAGTTAATGTTCCTATTTGATCCTTGCTCTTGTCTTTGTCTAATTGTGTTTGATTAATTGATCCCCTGAATTGTCACTGTCTTGTCACGTATGTCATCTGTTTTTGTCTCTTGTGCCATATCTACATGTATGCTGGTTCCATGTGAAAAGATTTGAGTGTAGCAGTTGGAATGGTGGGTTCATGTATGTAGACCAGGTCTCTTCTAGGTGAGGTCATAAGGAAGGTATTTAGTGTTGACGTGTGATGGTAATCACGTCCACCCAGCCGGCTCAATGCGGTAGCAAATTGATCCCGGGGACGCCGTTGGTGTGATGCCGTTTCTGATTAACACTGTATAGATACCGTGGAGTTGGCTAGTGATGAGGAGACTGGTAGAGATGGGATGGTTCAGTTGGTTAGTGATGAGGGTTCGTTAGGATGAAGGTGTAGTTGTTGGTCTAGCTAAATGATGTTTTGATGCCCAGTGATAATGTTTTTATTCTACACACTACAGACAGTTTTGGGATGGAGGTTTCCTTTAAACTCTTATCTTTTAGTATTTTTTTCATTAGTCTATTGACCATAGTTTCAATGTTTTTGCTTGTCAGCAATCAAGTTTTCTAGATATCGAACATTCAAAACACAAATCATCCCTGAATGAGGCTTTTTGTGTCATATGATGCAGCAACAGGATGACAATCATCCCTGTATGATATATTTTGAAAATTGCATATCTTGAACTTGATTGCTGACAAGCAAAGCATTTTGAGACCGTTAACAATGGACCAATGAAACAACTCCACCCCAAAAACGGTCTTTCGGTGTTTATCTTTTAATTGATATGCTTTAACAGCTGCGGCAGTATGTCCCTCCTTTATGCTAAACGTCTCCCAGAAAGTGAGAGGGTGGTCTTACCTCTGTCTTCAGAGTACTCCTATTAGAATGACGCTTATTCTGTCGGCTAACTGTCAGGAGTGTAATCCAAAGAGGCCGCTTGTCGTAACTTGTCGTAAATGTTTCCTGTTGCTATGTTACTGCTGTGGCAAAATATGGGTTAGAATCTAAATGAATTGTCCAAGAACAGTGCCTTACTACCTTTTTTGTATAGCCTGATCTTGGAGTTAAACCCTGTACTGACACGTTTTATTGTTCCTATAAATGCAGAGTATTTAACATTGCCTTATACTACAGATCTTCAAGTACTGTTGTATGTGTAAATGAGATTTCTTGTACTGTCTTTAATGAGGAGAAGAAGAGCAATGACCTTAACACTCCTTTTTGAGCCAATAAATGAAACCCATCTGATGTTCTCTGTTTTCATTGTGATAGTGTGTCCCTGGACAGAGATACAGGTACTTTGGTTTGCCTTATTTCCCAACAGTAGAGGGTGCTCAAACAGCAGTCAAATCTGATCCACCGCCCATCACAAATGATGTCGTTACTTAAGGTTATTCTTTGACCGTGTACTTATTCTTGCGTCGACAATGCAACACATTTGACTGTCCATACTGATAATGTAGGCGATTAACCTATGGTCAGGCTTGTTTGGAATATTTTAGATCTGTCAAATTTCTCAATCACCAGTGATTGTTCAGTAGAAGGAAATTAAGCTTAAAAGAACTGGGATCATAAGCTTTTCTGCCCACGTGTTCAATCCGGTCATAACTCTCAAACCACTCTCCAAACCAATAAACTATTCTCAAATGTGGAAAATGTAGCTTATGCAATATCTGTATTTTCATATATTGTATATCCAGGTGGCTTGGTGTGCATCTATGGATCTGAGGAAAACCATTTCTGGTCTTTCTGGAGAACACAGTACTTAATGTTGATGCAACTAAAATGGAATGCATAAGGGATTTTTTGGGGGATTTTTAATGAAGGTCTTTTATAAATGCCAACATTGCTTTTGAGTCGCCTAAACAGACACTGAGATGACTGGGATATAAATTGAAAATTATTTCATTGTATGTGGTGTGCTACTGAATTTACAACATTTAAATGAACTACTTAGCTCCCGCTTTTGTACCATAGATGTAATTTACGATTTACTCATTTAGTACCATTACCATAGTTGCAATTTGGTACCATATACTGTATTTAATCTACGATTCAGTTCTTATGTACCAGAGATGTCATTTAGAATTGACTCATTTAGTACCATTAGATATATTCTGATATTCACATCAGTATTACATTGTGGCTAATATGTTTAACATTCATGGTCACAACAGAAATTGTCAAGGGTGTCGTATCGACAAAATATATATTTCCTGATGCCTAAAGCAGATGTATCAGCAAGAAGGGCCGGCCGTGACTTTTGTGGCCTTGGAGCCACAGTGACGTTGCATCAATCCCATATTGATTCTACTTGTCTTTTCCTCCTTGAATGTTAACATGGCACTGACCCTCAGTTTTAAGTCTGACTTAAGTGTGGCTTAACTCTGACTCCGACCGCTGTGTCACGAGTCACGACTATTGGCCAGGTACACAGGGGTTGTGTACATTTTGGGTAAGCTGTGGCACAAATGTTTTTCAATGGAAAACCAAAATAAGCAGCTCTAATCGAATACGTTTTTGGTAGTCCCTCTCTGTTTCAGTCCATTTTCTTCTGTTTGATGCTTAATAAAGCTGACCTGGGAGAGCATTTAAGTTTTGAATAGCTTTTGGGGATATTGTCATCACTATTTAACTGCTACAGTAATTCATGTATTATTATTTTAATAATAGTTTATTTTTAGTCAGAACCGGATGTCCTTATCCAGTGTACCACAGGGGGGCACTACTGTGCAAATTCTAGTTGTATTGGTCGCATACACATGTATAGCAGATGTTATTGCGGGTATAGTGAAATGCTTGTGTTCCTAACTCCAACAGTGAAGTAATATCTAACAATACACAAATCTAAAAGTAAATGGAATTAATAAATATATAAATATTAGGATGAGCAGAGTCTGGATTTTGTATATGTATATATGTACAGTATATAATGTCAGACATTATGGATAGCATGTGGATAGAATATATAGTAAAGTGTATTCAGACCCTTTGACGTTTTCTACATTTTGTTACGTTACAGCCTTATTCTAAAATTGATTAAATACAAATCTGGAATCTATGACAAACGCATAAAAATGTTTTTAGAAATGTTAGCAAATGTATAAAAATTTAAAAACAGAAATACCTTATTTACATAAGTATTCAGACCCTTAGCTATGAGACTTGAAATTGAGCTCAGGTGCATCCTGTTTCCATTGATCACCCTTGAGGTGTTTCTACAACTTGATTGGAGTCCAACTGTTTAATTCAATTGATTGGACATGATTTGGAAAGGCACACACATGTCTATATATGGTCCCATAGTTGGCAGTGCATGGCAGAGCAAAAACCAAGCCATAAGGTCAAAGGAATTGTCCATAGAGCTCAGAGAGAGGATTGTGTCGAGGCACAGATTTGGAGAAGAGTACCAAATCATTTCTGCAGCAGTGAAGGTCCCCAAGAACACAGTGGCCTCCATCATTCTTAAATGGAAGAATTGTTGAACCACCAAGATTCCACCAATCAGGCCTTTATGGTGGAGTGACCAGACGGAAGCCACTCCTCAGTAAAAGGCACAAGACAGCCCGCTTGGAGTTTGCCAAAAGGCACCCAAAGACTCTGAACATGAGAAACAAGATTATTTGGTCTGATGAAACCAAGATTGAACTCTTTGGTCTGAATGCCAAGCGTCACGTCTGGAGGAAACCTGGCACTATCCCTACAAGAAGCATGGTGGTGTCAGCATCATGCTGTGGGGATGTTTTTCAGCGGCAGGGACTGGGAGGCTAGTCGAGATCTAGGGAAAGATGAACGGAGCAAAGTACAGAAAGATCCTTGATGAAAACCTGCTCCGGAGCGCTCAGGACCTCAGAAGGGGGCGACGGTTCACCTTCCAACTGGACAATGACCCTAAGCACATAGCCAAGACAACACAGGTGTGGCTTTGGGACAAGTCTCTGAATATCCTTGAGTGGCCCAGCCTGAGCCTGGACTTGAACCCTATCAAACATCTCTGGAGAGATCTGGAAATAGCTCTGCAGCGACGCTCCCCATTCAACTTGACAGAGCTTGAGAGGATCTGCAGAGAAGAATGTGAGAAACTCCCCAAATACAGGTGTGCCAAGCCTGTAGCATCATACCCAAGAAGATTTGAGGCTGTAATCGCTGCCAAAGGTGCTTCAACAAAGTACTGAGTGAAGGGTCTGTATACATTGTATATCTGAAGAATACATGGAAAGAATAGGATATGTACAGCAATAGTTTAATTGGATGGCCTTGGCTATAATACAGTATATACATATGAACATTATTGTGAACATTATTAAAGTGACCAATGTTCCATGAATATGTACTTAGGGCAGAAGCCGCTACAGTACAGGGAGTAACCGGCTAGTGACAGTGACTAAGCTCAGCGCAGCGTGCTGGGTGGAGGCTGGCTAGCGATGGCTACTTAACAGTCTGATGGCCTTGAGATAAAAGCTGTTTTTCACTCGCTCGGTCCCAACTTTGATGCACCTGTACTGATCTCGCCTTCTGGATGATAGCGTGGTGAACAGGCCGTGGCTCGGGTGGCTGTGAGGTCCTTGATGATCTTCTTGGCCTTCCTGTGACACCGGGTGCTGTAGATTGTCCTGATGGGCAGGCAGTGTGCCCCCGGTGATGCGTTGAGCTGACCGCACTAACCCCTTGCGGACGGTGCAGTTGCCATGGTGCAGTGGTGAAGGTGTAGTCGAGAGATGTTTTAACGGTGTTTACGAAACGTTCAAAGTCAAATGAAATGACACACCCTCAGTTCCACATATTACTGAAGTGTAAAGCCACACATTTGTCACATCTCCTACACCACCTCCGTAGGTAGTTTGCGAAACTCGCCCTGGACTTGTCCCTTCCCAGCAGAAGAACATCAACTCAATTGTCTCCTGATGCTAAATATTCCTACAGTAATAATCTTAATAGCAGAGCATTTTCCTTACTGGAGACTTAATCTCAGCACCAGAGAATTGAAGTTGAATCCTTATAATCTCTTTTGGCTGAGATGGTCCATCCACCTGCTTTCTATGAAGGCCGTCTGGCTAGACAACATTTGAAGAAGTCACTCTCTCTGTGTTGGTTGAAATAGGTAATCAACTCTTAATCTCTCACATACATCAATGCCCTCAATCCGATTTTGGGCTCCACACATTTTTTGATTTCCAATGATGCCATGGTTTACAGGTTTAAATCTGTAGACAAAATGCTGTGTAGATAATCTCTGCGTCATGAAATCCAATAGTTTAACAGTTAGACTTTTCTCAGATTTACTGCAAAGATTTCTGATGTTATCCTTTGTGACATTAAAGCAGAAAAACTTAACCTAGAAAGTGAGATTAGAGGAGGTGGGGGGAGTGGGGATCCAATTTGTTGTGAAGAGAACACAAGTCCAGGGTCTTGTCCTAGGGGCACTGTCGTCTGGGGACGGGATTATGGACAGCTGCTGGGCCACACACACAGGGAGCACACAGCAAAGTGGGACAGGTGTGTGTGTGTGCGTGTAGCTGTGTGTTTATCCATCTGTGGCTGTCGTTCCTCACGACTGACTATATGCACCGTCATGTAACATCCCAAACAAGGTCCTCTGTGGCTCAGTTCCAGGGCATGGTGCTTGCAATGCCAGGTTAGTGGGTTTGATTCTTGGGACCGGACCACCCGCCTGCAAAATATATGCACGCATAACTGTAAGTCGCTTTGGATAAAAGTGTCTGTTAAATGGCATGTGTTATTGCTATTAATATGATATCATGCCTCATCAAATGTATGATTACCTAAACAGCCTTGTTGACATGGACATGGTTACGCTGAGGACACAGGTGATATAGCTGACGACATGGAGGGGTCATGCCCGTGTTAGGGATTAGCAGGTTGTTGATAAGTCTTGATGAAACAGGTGACCTGTCCTCTGAAGGTTTACCTTGTCTGACAATCATAGGATTGGTGGGAAAGCGGTTTGATTGGTACTGACAATTGTTGTTATAGAATTGTCCTTGGAAGCACATTTATTTGAAACTGTTGAGAATTAACAAGCGCTGTCCTCGAACTACAATTCTGAGATTCAAATCAGATTTGTCGTTTAAAAACCATTCTGTAGGTGAAAACAAAGAAGCTAAGTAGCCAGGATTGCTTGAATCTATCCATTAGAACACATTACGGTAGACATTGTGCCTGTGATCATCACATTGATCACACCATGAGGTGATGAATGGGGTGACATCTCCCAATACCGTCACAGAGGACGCGTAGTGGGTCATACAGACTACAGTAAGCTAAAAACCATACGGCTGGTCCACCTCCTGTAATGGATATGTGACTTTAAGAGAATGTGGCGGTGCTGTGCTGCTGTGAATGTGGGTGTGTTTTATCCTACAGCAGCAGCCCTGGCTGCTACAGGCCTCTCACAGTGGGGCCATATGGCCTTCTCCATTTCCCATCCAGCCAGGCAACCGCACCTCTGGTCACCTTCAGCCTCCTCCCCCGGCCCTCCCTCTGAGCCCTGGCAGCCTGCACTCCTAGAGAGGTCACTGTCTGGGTTACTCATCTCTCCTGTTCTCCTTTTTACACCACTCTCTATCCTATACTTCCAACCTTTCGCTCTCCGTCTCTCTCGATATTTCTCTCTCCATCTCGCGCTACCTTTCTCTATCCCCCTCTCTCTCTCTCTCTGTCTCCTTTTTGTCTCTCGCTCTCTCTCTCCCTCTGTTTCTCTCTCCATCTTTCTTTCTCTCTTTCTCTGTCTTTCTCTCTCCCGTTTCCATAGTTCCTTCTAGTACCTGAGCCAGTTTGTCCTTCCTCCTCTCTCTAGGTAAAAACATCCCAGCCGGTCTCCATTGTGTCCAGGTGTCAGGCACCAGGACAGCTCAGGTCAATGATATCAAGTGTTAAGCCGCTTTAAAGAGAACATCCTTAATCTACGAGCCGTGGATTTGCAAAGCAGTAGTATGTCTGTATGTATGTGTACGTGCGTGCGCGACCTTGTGTGTGTGTGCGCGCGCGTATCTGTTTGTGTTTGTATGTGTGTGTGAGAGTCATGGGCAGGACATGGGTCCTTGAGAGAATATGGACTGCTCTAATAACTAAAAACCACCTCAAAGCCTTTCGATTGAATGAAAGTCACTCTATCTACAGAGTTTTAAGTGACCTCTCTGTCACCCACTGCTATAAAAAGCCACAGTCCTGGCTATGGAAGCGACTAACAGGGGATCTACAAACCAAAAACAGCTTGAATCTAGTTCCATCAACCAAGCCAGGTCGTCTTCATTAGGCACCAAATCGGGATTTTTTTTACTGAAACAGGGCGGGACTACATGAACTGGTCCAATATGAAATGCTCGTTTTTGTTTTCCATTGCAAAACATTTTGCTACGGTGTGCCACAATGAACACTATCCAGCTCTCTAATTTCCCCCAACACTGAAGCTGGGCAGGCGTGGGTCAGGCTTGGCGCTCCGCTTTGAGCAGATGTTTGGTAACATCACAGAATTTAAGCTGGTGTTTTCATGATCGACTTTTCACCACTCCAACGCTGCACCAAAGAAAAACCTGAGCCACCCCACTGGCTTCAAGCAGAGGAGCATTTTTACTTCAGAGAGAGAGAGAGAGAGAGAGAGAGAGAGAAGAGAGATGGGGGGTCGAGAAAGCTTTGAAGGTGCAAGCATCAAGGCTCACCGCACACTCATTGATATGCAGCGTGTTGCATATCACACCCTGAAACGACAAATCCCTCAACACCCCTTTGCCTCATATCAAAGTCAGATGCCCATAGCTAGCTGACACATTTTTAATTGCAATTCAGTTTAAATGGAGATCCTGTGGATATGTGATCTATGTTGGCCCCTGGGGGAGTGCCAGAGAGAGTCCCGGTAGAGCTTGCCATTCCTGGGTGAGCAGGGGCCATAGTGACCAGCATTTGGCTCTCTGCCCTGCCTTGCACCCCCTCCACCACCACCACCACCACCACCATGCAGTGATAGGGCTAACTCCTCTGGCTATGTCCGAATCACATGCATCGCAATGGGGCTTCATGGTCCAGTCACCATCAGTACCCACCACCAGTACCACCACTCTCCACCCCTCCCTGCTTTGACTGCCCAGCCTGGACCATAGCCACTGTGTCGGTTTAAAATCTGTAATCTGATTGGCTGATTCATGATTAATCCACACGTTGGCCAGTACTATGTGTACTTTCAACATGCCAATACAGGTCCTTACATTTGTACACGTGCACAGTGCTTCCATGACCCAAAGAAACATCAAATGCAGTCCTATATTTGACACAGTGGCACCAAGCTCCGTCTCGCTCTCTCTTGGATCCATCGGTCAGCGTTATTGGATATTTGAATCATTTCCTGGTTATGTGCCCTGTGATTGGAGGACTGGAGGTCAGTTAGGGGTTCAGATTACGGAGGATAAATCCGTCTGGAGACAGAGATGCTCTGAGGTGAAATACCTCTGTCTGACCTATTCTGCCCAAATAATACATGGACTAATAATAACTAAGCAATAACGCACCAGTTGACCTTTCTGTTCTGTGCATAATGGCTTTGACCTTACATGTCCACTGTGTGTGTGTGTGTGTGTGTGTGTTAGAAATGTATTTGTGAGATAGTGAATGTTTTTTTTTTCTTCTCCTCTTTGCATTCCGCTGTAAATAGAACATTTTCTTGCTATACAGTATGAATGTATTCATGTATTGTGCTTCCTCCTAGTCTATTTATAACCGTCATAATCCAGTAGTCATTACTCTAAATCTCATGCCATGTTATCTGTTATATAGCCTACTACAGACAACCCACCCACGCCCACAGCACTCTGTTGACTGCTGTTGTGTAGACCAAGATTGTGCCCCAAATGTCACCCTATTCTCTACATAGGGAGTCGGATGCCATTCGGGACACAGCCCAAGTGATTATAGGCACTGACCTCTTGTCCCATGACTCACATCTGTTTGGAATGGCCATCAACCAGGTGACCGTAGATGACAATAACCAGAGTGGCTTAGTAATGTCTTTATGAGGATACAGTCTTAGTGGTGATTCCACTTATGTAATATAACTGGCAGAATCACTGTATGGAGGGATTTTGTAAGGCAAATCTGAGGTTCTGGTCACCATACATATGGTAGAGTAGCCTCTGCTGTAGATCGTGTAGAGGCTTTCACACAATAGGGTCCACCCAAACCGTTCCAGCAACTACTTTATGGTCAGACCAGTACAACCCAGCTTGATTTGATTTGGCCCTATAGTGGGAATCAGACAGGTTATTTGAGTGGAAGAAAGGATCCCGTGTCTGTTCCTCTGTAGAACTGTGGCTAGAACTGATCTGTTTCTGATCTGATCAAACCCCTGGAGGATTTGTATTGGCTAGTGGTCATCATTTTCCCAATTTACCGGTCTCTCTCTCTCTCTCTCTCTCGTTTTCTCTCTCTCTTTCTTTCTCTCTTTCTCTCTCTCTCCCTCTCTCGCTTTCTATCTCTCACGTTCTCTTTCTCTATAACATATATATACCCCAGTCTGCCCATTGAATAATGAATAGGCCCCAGGCAGACTTCCCTTCATCATGATAGTCTGGTGAATGGTCAACCATAGCCAAGTGTTGACGATGTAAACTGTGGACAATAATCATCGTAGGGGCAGTTTCCTGGACACAGGTTAAGCCTAGCCCTGGACTAAAAAAAACTATTTTCAATAGAGATTATCCATTGATAATAAGGGCAATTGTGTGTGTGCACTATGGTTCGATAGTATCAGAGTGTATTACGATACTATAGAGAGCTAGACCCCTCAGAGAGTCTTTGACTGTCTTGGTCCATGTCCAACATTATAGCCTTGTGTTGGGGAATGAGGAAGCTGTATAGGAGATCAGGTATCAATCAGCCTGTAGCACCAAAGCTGGCGTTGGGCAGATGGGGACATTGTCTATCAGTTTGATGCGCCACCTGCGGGATCAGAAACGTTACCGCCAGAAGGATGAAAACAGGCTACAATGTGCTCAATCAACACAGCTTACATTTCACTGAATTGCATGCATATCTGTCGCCCGTGCAATACTGCGCCCTCGTCGGTAAGGCGATACACATGTGGGATGTGCAGTTTGTTTCTGTCGGTGCCCACAGATGTTGTGTTGTACGTGGAGCGTTGACACCGGATGGGATGGGAATAGGAGGGGCGGAGGGGAAGGATTGAAGCCCCTCTGCTGAACCTGCACAGCCAGAGACGGGATAGGGGATGGGCCATAGAGATCCTAACAAATCATTTTAATTCCTAATTCTATGGGATGGCCATGGTCCAGATAATCACCATTATACGCTTTAGGTTTAAAGGTGGGGTGTTCGGTGTGTGTGTGTGGGGAGTGTGGCCATTTAAAAAAAACAAACATTTAGCATCACTACATCAAGGGAAAGATAGTATTCTTTCTAACAAAGATATCTACATAGATTTCAGGATGTTGTGTTTCCCTGGATGTAATCTGAATTCATGTAAACATGACAATTTTGAAAAGATACCACTTTTTTTGAAAAAGCTCTCTTGGCACAACTTACCCCGGGTATGGGGTAAATAGATCATAGGGACAGGGTAAGTTGAGCAACCACGGGGTAAGTGGGTGATGGTGTCCTGTGACGGTGGGTGATGCTGCTGGTAGGTCAAAGTCTCATTTGTGGAATGGAGGTGTGCTATATCGTACAGTATATCTTAAATGTATGCCTCCGTAAAGATATAGACATCTCTGTTCTATATAATGTTATCCTTCCATTTCTTGACCGGTTGTCTGCGACAGGGTGTCGTTTCGATGTGCCAAATCATTGGCAATTCCTCTGCATTTGAGGCTACTAAGCCCAGGAAACTGGTCCAAGAGATTCTTGACATGTTTAGCAAGCTCAGACTCCATGTCATCAGATAAGACCTTGTGTTCCTCCGCTACTCTATCACAGCCTCTCTTTAACACAGGTCCTTTTTCCTTTTCTGTTTGTTTGCCAGTGTACATCTTCAGTGTCATTCAGTCTATTTGTTCATCCCTTGCTGCTGCTCAAATGGACTTCCTCCCTTCACTCACTTCCGTGGCTGCTCTCTCAAGAACCTCAAGTTGGGCTCCACCCCTTGTTTTGTTTCACACGGGCATAATGATGTCTGCTCTGTAACAATAGAAATGCACGGCACACAGCAAAAAGATGCATATTATGCATAAAATTGACTAAATGTAATTGTCATTTGTATGGGGTGTGGTGGCTATTGGCTCAACTTACCCAACGGCTATTGGCTCCACTTACCCCATGACCATAGGCTCAACGTACCCCAAGGCAAACACTTTGACTATATTAGCCCACACAGCTACAAGGATGCACTTTGATGCTAAGTTTAGGACCTCATATTGTAGCTTATAGAACAGTTGCGTAAAATAATCTTAAAACGATCTACTTTGGTTTAGATACAAGAATCATGAAACCTATATAACACAATACATTTCTTTGATTTTGTGAAATACGTTTTCTTGGGAAACTTTTTGGTGGTATCTTCCTTCACAAGACTCCATGAAATGACGGCCTCTTCCTAAATATTTGGTCAAATGATACGTTTTGTGTATGGTTTCCTGGAAACAAGGGGTGGCTCAACTACCCCTTTGGCTCAATTTAACCCTCTCTCCCCTACTGTACACATTCGATTCCATGTGAAATTGTATTCACAGTATTTAATTGTTTAATTTTTTTAGAGTAAACCCTCACCTCACAGCAATAAAGCACAGGGAACACTCAGGCATGATAACTAAATGAGGTATTTTTAAGACGGGCAACATTCCAATGTCCAAAGTAGTGTGGGACCTTCATATTATCCCTCACCTCATCATTCCTACCACAGCAGAATTAAAATGCATGCCCAATATAATACTTTATCCTAAGTATGCATCATGCTAGTTTGCTCGTTTGCATGCTGGAACACAGCCTCTTTGACATAATGGTGTTTCGGATGTCCTCTGCTTTATTTTGTGTACACTTTCAGCGACAGTGTGGCGTAGAACTCACAGCATCACAGCATTGATTTTGCCGAGCTGCTGTAGCTCCCTGAAATAGCTCTGCCACACATGGAGCTGCTGAGCGAGCACACGCACACTTTTCTCAAGCACAGAACAATATAGGGAGCTGTGCTTAGCTCTGTGATTTTAGGCCAGCAGCTCGCCTTCCTGGGCCAACTCTGTGGGGAAATAACCCCCCCCCCCCCAAATAAACAGTAAACTCCCATCCATAACACCAGCTTTAAGAGAGGAATCTGAGGAGAGGCATTAATCAAAACTCTCAAACCCTGTTGGTGAGAGGGACAGACAGAGGCAGGGGAAAAGGGAGAGATGAGAGGAGAGAGAGAGAGGAAGAGTCAGTGGAAAGGCACAGTGGAAACTGAGATGGAGACAGAGAAAGGGAAAGAGACAGGGAAAGGTCGAAGGAAAGATGGGGAGAGGGTGAGGTAAGGAGAGACAGCGTAACCAGTAACTGTAATCTCTACTGACACAGCTCAGCATTGTTGTTCAATGTCTCTCTCTCTCTCTCTCTCTCTCTCTCTCTCTCTCTCTCTCTCTCTCTCTCTCTCTCTCTCTATTTTCTTGAGGCAGCGGTGCTAACCAGGGACAAACTATAGGTTGTAACCTGCGTCGGCTCACTCTGTCCTCGAACAGAAATGTTACTGCAGCTAGTGTGTCCCAAACCGCTGGCCTACTTCACCTGCAAAACAATGGCAGGAGGAAGCAGCTGCAAATAATCCTATAATCCAAACATGCTGCACAGCCCTAGCATGATTAAAGAGGCCAGGCAGCCAGAATAATGCACTCAACTTTGAACAACACCAACCTCAAATACATCTAATGGTCTTGCAGGAGAAAAAAGCAGGAAATGGGGATATAACATTCTAAAAGGGGGTGAAGTGGTGTGGAGAGATTCAGTTATATTCTTTTCTTGCCTTTCTTCCATTTGGCCTTCTTTTTCCTGCCTTTTTCCTTTCCTGGCTATTTATTTCACTCTGAACGCCCATGTGATGTGGAAATGGCAGCAGAAGACCAAGCGCTTATTAAACGTGATGATGCCTTGTGTGTGGTTGTGCGCCCATACGCGCACAAGTGTATGTGTGCGTGCCCGCACGCTTGTGTGTTTTTACCACTAAAATGCTCCACTTGACAACATCTTGTAATGACTCATCTGACTGGGTCATTCAAGCCCTTTTATTGTGCTGCACCGTATGCAACGGCTCAAAGTGGGTGTGTGAAACTCTCTATCCGTGCACGCTCTGTGTTGGCTGGTGTGGGCTGCTGCCTGCAGGCATGTGCTTGGCTCCGACATCCATCCTCTACCTCTATTGTGCTGCCAGTGCAGCTGAGAGAAGAAGACTCGCCATGCTGTTCTCTCTACGGCTTCTTCCATCCCAGCGAGGAAGAGCGAGAGAGAGGGAGGGTTGGGGGGGAGCAGGAGATAGGGATTGCGGGTAGGTAAAAGAGAGAGGGGGGTCGGAGGGAGAGGAGAGAGATGGGGTAGGGAGGAGGGGCATTTGAAGGCCTTCCTTAGATGTCTTACTATCCACTGTAAAGATAACCGTTAGATGACAGAGCAGACTTTACTTCCTCTGTTGTGGAAGACCACCATGAGTCCAGGAAACCGCTTTGAGAATCCCCACAACCTCAGTGCAAAATCAGAAAACAAAACGGCTATGGTCCAAAATCTGTGAAACACTAGGCGACACAAGCTCTGCACAATAACCATAATGCACTGTGCCTAAAATGTACAGTTCTCCCACTACCCAAAGTCCCCCACCCCCTCCTCCTCCTATGCATCCTGGGTAATGCAGTGCACCGCGTGCACTTCCAGGTGTCAGCAGAATGCACCGTGGGATGTCACAGCGGATATTGTCACGGTGTGACGGCGATGGATGGCTTGTCACGCCGACTGACCTCCAAACTCCTGTGTCAGCAGAAGGACCGGAGAACATGTCACACCGTGTGACTGGTCCAGCACCGAAGAGAGGACAATGCTGCTCCAACAAAGTTTTCCTGGAGCCAAACCATAAAAGAAAACAGTACACTCGTCACACGCTTTGTTTTATGACGAGAGTTTGGGTTTTGTGCCTTGTTGTTCGCCCAACTTTGAGTGGTATCCCGTGAAACCTTGCAATAACTAATTGTAACTGTGACAGGGAACCATTTTAAGAGTCATCAGCGACTCTTATCACTGTGGTGGTGCGTTGTTAGCACTAACGCAATGTGTTTGCGTATGTGCTGTGTAGTTCCTCTACGTAAAACAGTTTGCCTTAGTGCAGCAAAGAAGGTTCGGAACCACACTCGCATCATGAGTAACATTGCCTGAGACCTGAAGACTTGCGTTCGCTCCCAAAGCGAATGCTTAGGCTTTAGCTCTGTGGGCTAACACAGTATTGTGGTGTGCAGGGTACCTGGCTTCAAACCCAGGCCGGTCACATTTTATTCTAACACCTGACTCCTGTCAGAACATACGACTTACAGTATAATGATGAGAGATCTCTTTCCTCTAAGGTCCCTAGTGGCCTTTGATAGAGAGGCCGACTAAAATACACCACCAGCCCTATGGCAATCCAGGGCCCTTGATACCCTTCTCCCATGGGTGCCATCAAGCAGGGACACGCTGACGTCCCAACGGCCATTCGACAGAGCAGGGGACAGGGGCTGAGTGGGTCGCTGAGCCAGCCGCACCCTGCCTCCACTGAGACTCATCAGCTGGGTTTGATCACCGGCTGGCCGGGGCAATAATCTTCCTTCCTCCCTCCCTCCCTCCCTCCCTCCCTCCCCCTCCCTCCCTCCCTCCCTCCCTCCCTCCCTCCCTCCCTCCCCCTCCCTCCCTCCCTCCCTCCCTCCCTCCCTCCCTCCCTCCCTCCCTCCCTCCCTCCCTCCCTCCCTTCTTCCCTGCCTCCGTCAATTTAACATTTGATCCAGCACTCCTCCCCCTCTTCCTCCTCCTTCGACGGGCCACCACAGGGCGAGCCACTCCGCACGCCACATAACCCTGACAGATCCCTCCGCAGACTGGGACGATTTCATCAGCCGCTTGGTCCCCCCCTCCGCTGTAGAGCTGTGGCTGTGGGCCACAGCTCCACATCCACACATCAATGCCTGTTTGTCTTGTGTGGCAGGCAGCTAAGAGAGCGATTCGGAAATGTTAGGGAGGGGAATTTCATCAGTACCTTTTTATGGTGTTGGAATATAACACTGGTTTTACTGTATGTGGTTTTCAGGAACATGTTTAAATATGTGCTGTGTGGATTCTTCATACTTGTATTCCTTTCATCTGTTTTATTGGTTGTTTGTTAAGCACTATGACATCGACACTATGACATCATTATGGCATGGTCATATGTCAAGCATATACCTCATGCTCTACTCTTTCACACTTCAGGGATGTTGAGTTCATTTTCTTCCAGGACATTTTTTTGTGGGGGTGATGTGTGAGAACGGGGAATTTCATCTATTTTCTTTTGTTGTTGTGGTAACACTTATGTTACCGTGCAGCGTCATAAGGAACGAGCCAGTTCGTGACTCTTGAGCGCCCTGATGTTACACTACTGCTTGACAGGAGTTACGGTGCGTTAATAAATCCAGACCCTTATCGCTGTTCTGCTCGCTATTATCTTATTGACTGAACATTCTCATCAGGCCTTATTATTGAGGGGGCCCTGGAAATCACCCATAAATCACCCATAAATCCTACCCCAAGTGACTGGGTAATAAGTCGCTGGACAGGACCCCCTCCAGCCAACCAGCTCCTAGCCAGACTTCGGTCCTGGCAGAAAGCAGAGAAAAGCTGCTCTGCACGAGCATCTCAACTGAAAACCCTCTTCTGATTGCTTAGAATATAATACATTGAATATATCTTTATTATTCACATACGAGGAAGGGACAATGCTCCAATGTTTCTTTGGAAAGGAAGCAAATCATGGAAATTGCAGTACAAAACAATACAGTCTAATTAAGTTAGTCCAATAAAGAATCCTTTCATTTTCAAGCCTCTGCAGGGTTTAAGGTTGTGAGTATTGACAGATCACTGCATGGGAGGAATAAGTGACCAGGCTTATCTTCACACACATTCTCTCACATTCACACACATTCACTCACATTAACTCATGTTCAATCACATTAACTCATGTTCACTCACATTAACTCACAGTTACACACATCCACTCACATTCACTCACAGTTACACACATTCACACACATTCACTCATATTTATTCACGTTCACTCACATTCACTCACATTAACTCATGTTCACTCACATTAACTCACATTCACTCACGTTCACTCATGTTCACTCACATTAACTCATGTTCACTCACATTAACTCACGTTCACTCACATTCACTCACAGTTACACACATTCACTCACATTCACTCACAGTTACACATATTCACTCACATTCACTCACAGTTACACACATTCACTCACAGTTACACACATTCACACATTCACTCACAGTTACACACATTCGCTCACATTCACTCACAGTTACACACATTCGCTCACATTCACTCACAGTTACACACATTCACTCACAGTTACACACATTCGCTCACATTCGCTCACATTCACTCACAGTTACACACATTGACTCACAGTTACACACATTCACTCACATTCACTCACATTCACACACATTCACTCACATTGCACACATTCACTCACTTTGACACGCGTTCACACACGTCCACTCACGTTCACTCACGTTCACACACGTTCACTCACGTTCACACACGTTCACTCACGTTCACACACGTTCACTCACATTAACTCACGTTCACTCACATTAACTCACGTTCACTCACATTTATTCACGTTCACTCACATTCACACACATTCACTCACGTTCACTCACATTCACTCACGTTCACTCACATTCACTCACATTAAATCACAGTTACCCACATTCACTCACATTCACACACATTTATTCACATTCACTCATATTCACTCACATTCACACACATTTACACATCCACTCATATTCACTCACATTTGTTCACATACACACACATTCACTCACATTCACACATGTTCACTCACGTTCACACACGTTCACTCACATTAACTCACGTTCACTCACATTAACTCACATTAACTCACGTTCACTCACATTTATTCACGTTCACTCACATTCACACACATTCACTCACGTTCACTCACATTCACTCACGTTCACTCACATTCACTCACATTAAATCACAGTTACCCACATTCACTCACATTCACACACATTTATTCACATTCACTCATATTCACTCACATTCACACACATCCACTCATATTCACTCACATTTGTTCACATACACACACATTCACTCACATTCACACATGTTCACTCACATTTATTCACATTCACTCACATTTATTCACATTCACTCACATAGACCACCATAGTGCCTGTGCCCAAGAACACTAAGGTAACCTGCTTAAATGACTACAGACCCGTAGCACTCATGTCTGTAGCCATGAAGTGCTTTGAAAGGCTGGTCATGGCTCACATCAACACCATTATCCTAGAAACCCTATACCCACTCCAATTTGCATACCACCCCAACAGATCCACAGATGATGCAATCTCTATTGCACTCCACAATGCCCTTTCCCACCTGGACAACAGCAACACCTATGTGAGAATGCTATTCTATGACCTATGATCTCTCTTTTGAAGAACATATCAAGACCAGCTTTTTTCCATCTACGTAACATTGCAAAAATCAGAAACTTTCTGTCCAAAAATGATGCAGAAAAATTAATCCATGCTTTTGTCACTTCTAGGTTAGACTACTGCAATGCTCTACTTTCCGGCGACCCGGATAAAGCACTAAATAAACTTCAGTTAGTGCTAAATACGGCTGCTAGAATCCTGACTAGAACCAAAAAATGTGATCATATTACTCCAGTGCTAGCCTCCCTTCACTGGCTTCCTGTCAAGTCAAGGGCTGGTTTCAAGGTTTTACTGCTAACCTACAAAGCATTACATGGGCTTGCTCCTACCTATCTCTCTGATTTGGTCCTGCCGTACATACCTACACGTACGCTACGGTCACAAGACGCAGGCCTCCTAATTGTCCCTAGAATTTCTAAGCAAACAGCTGGAGGCAGGGCTTTCTCCTATAATAAGAAGAATTTGTTCTTAACTGACTTGCCTAGTTAAATAAAGGTAAAATATTTAAAAAAAATAGAGCTCCATTTTTATGGAATGGTCTGCCTACCCATGTAAGAGACGCAAACTCAGTCTCAACCTTTAAGTCTTTACTGAAGACTCATCTCTTCATTGGGTCATATGATTTAGTGTAGTCTGGCCCAGGAGTGGGAAGGTGAACGGAAAGGCTCTGGAGCAACAAACTGCCCTTGCTGTCTCTGCCTGGTCGGTTCCCCTCTTTCCACTGGGATTCTCTGCCTCTAACCCTATTACAAGGGCTGAGTCACTGGCTTACTGGGGCTCTTTCATACCGTCCCTGGGAGGGGTGCGTCACTTGAGCAGGTTGACTCACTGATGTGATCTTCATGTCTGGGTTGCCTTATTATTATTGGACCATACTGGTCATTTATGAACATTTGAACATCTTGGCCATGTTCTGTTATAATCTCCACCCGGCACAGCCAGAAGAGGACTGGCCACCCAACATAGCCTGGTTCCTCTCTAGGTTTCTACCTAGGTTTTGGCCTTTCTAGGGAGTTTTTCCTAGCCACTGTGATTCTACACCTGCATTGCTTGCTGTTTGGGGTTTTAGGCTGGGTTTCTGTACAGCACTTTGAGATATCAGCTGATGTACGAAGAGCTATATAAATACATTTGATTTGATATTCATTGACTACAGCTCAGCGTTCAACACCATAGTGCCCTCAAAGCTCATCAATAAGCTAAGGACCTTAGGACTAAACACCTCCCTCTGCAACTGGATCCTGGACTTCCTGACGGGCCACCACCAGGTGGTTAGGGTAGGTAACAACACATCCGCCACGCTGATCCTCAACACAAGGGCCCCTCAGGGGTGCGTGCTCATCCCCCTCCTGTACTCCCTGTTCACTCATGACTGCATGCTCAAGCACAACTCCAACACCATCATTGAGTTTGCTGATGACACAACAGTGGTAGGCCTAATCACTGACAACAACTAGACAGCCTATAGGGAGGAGTGTGGTGCCAGGACAACAACCCCTCCCTCAACGTGATCAAGACTAAAGAGATGATTGTGGACTACAGGAAAAGGAGGACCGAGCACACCCCCATTCTCATCGACAGGGCTGTAGTGGAGCAGGTTGAGACCTTCAAGTTCCTTGGTGTGCATATCACCAACAAACTAACATAGCACACCAAGACAGTCATGAACAGGGCATGACAAATCCTATTCCCCCTCAGGAAAGATTTGGCATGGGTCCTCAGATCCTCAAAATGTTCTACAGCTGCACCATAGAGAGCATCCTGACTGGTTGCATCACTGCCTGGTATGGCAACTGCTCGGCCTCTGACCACAAGGCACTACAGAGGGTAATGCGTACGGCCCAGTACATCACTGGGGCCAAGCTTCCTGCCATCCAGGACCTCTATACCAGAGGAAGGCCCTAAACATTGTCAAAGACTCCAGCCACCCTACTCATAGACTGTTCTCTCTGCTACCGCATGGCAAGCGGTCCCGGAGCGCCAAGTCTAGATCCAAGAGGATTCTAAACAGCTTCTACCCCCAAGCCATAAGAGTCCTGAACATCTAATCAAATTTGCCACCCAGACTATTTGCATTGCCCCCCTTTTACACTGCTGCTACTCTCTGTTGTTATCACATATGCATAGTCACTGTAATTACACTACCTACATGTACATATTACCTAAACTAATCGGTGCCCCCGCACATTGACTCTGTACTGGTGTACCCTGTATCTAGTCTCCACATTGACTCTGTACTGGTATCCCCTGTATCTAGTCTCTACATTGACTCTGTACTGGTATCCCCTGTATATAGTCTCCACATTGACTCTGTACTGGTATCCCCTGTATATAGTCTCCACATTGACTCTGTACTGGTATCCCCTGTATATAGTCTCCACGTTGACTCTGTACTGGTATCCCCTGTATATAGTCTCCACGTGGACTCTGTACTGGTATCCCCTGTATATAGTCTCCACGTTGACTCTGTACTGGTATCCCCTGTATATAGTCTCCACATGGACTCTGTACTGGTATCCCCTGTATATAGTCTCGCTATTGTTATTTTACTGCTGCTCTTTAACTTGTTACTTTTATTTCTTATTCATATTTTCATAACTGCATCGTTGGTTAGGGGTTCGTAAGTAAGCATTTCACTGTAAGGTCTACCTACACCTGTTGTATTCGGCGCATGTGACAAATATAATTGGATTTGATTTTCCCACATTCACCCTCATTCCCTCACATTCATTCACGCACACTTCAGCAAAATATTCTGTGAAATGACCCGAGGTTATAGTTCAAGAGTTAGCATTCAGCACTGTGCCTTTGATCGCTTTCTCTCTTGCACTCTCCCTCTCTTTCATTCTCTCCCACTATCTCTCTCCATTTGTCCGACACAAGTAGGCACGTATGCACGCACACGCGCACGCGCAAATACGCACAGACACACACAGGGGGATTAAAAGAGTCAGAGGAGCAGCTGAGTGGCTGCCTGCTGACACCAGAGTGACAGAGTGCACGGTTGACATCCAGAGTCGCCTGCATGTGCTCTTCGATGTACAGCGGGAGACACGTCTCTTCATTGTCATGGTCTGTAACCATCTGTGTTCTGAGAGCAGTAGTCAGAGCCACCTAACGTCAGACATTATTAGACGTGACTTGGCCTGGGCCCAATTTGACACGAAGCACCCGACGCATAATCCAAGTTAACACAATATTTCCAACGTTACATATGCAAATTAGACAGGCAATGTGTGTATATTGTGTCTCTGTGAGTGTTTAGGGTACTTGTGGGAATTTTCAATAAATTCCCTGATTTTCTCAATCACGGTTGGACCATTGCTTCCTGGAATCAGGAGGGAATAAGCAGGAAATCCGGCGCACCTTCATCCAAACCAGGGAATTTATTGAAAGTTCCTGGAATTTTGCAACCCTAATTGTGTAACATGTTGTGGTTGGGTATACGTGAGTTAGTAAATAAATAGTTGGCTAGTGGTGCTGCAGTGATCATTAATCCACTTAGCCAATAGGGATTAAAGCTATCTGAGTCTCTCCTTGGCTTTGGACAGAACAGTTACCTGTCACTATCACATGGACCGCCTGCTGTGGGGAGTGTACATTCGTAAGAGAGAGAGAGAGAGTAGATAACGTGTGTGTATGTGTGTGTGTGTGTGTGTGTGTGTATGGGAGTACAATACCATGTTTAATCCCCATGAGGATCTATGAATAACAATCATATGAAAAAACAGAGCATCACTTCCTCTAATTTCCCGAGTGGTCCACACTGGATGCGGTAGAGGTCACATGGTCAGCTCAATGCGGGGGTCGGGCTGGTGTGGTGCTCTGAGGTCACAGTAGCATTAGTAACCAGACACCAGTGTGCTTTCCCAGTGACGGAAACCGGATACCATCTTTGGATCTAGAGGGCACAGCATGGAGGCCACCCATGCAGTTAATTTTCTCTTCAGGCACATAGGTGTGTGTTGTCAGCCCATCTGGTTGGGGAAAACCCCTGGTATTATTGAATACCCGCTGGATGGTTATGCAGTGGGTTTTCATTGAAAATGAACAAGTTATTGTATTCTTGAATGGAACTCTTAATGAAATGGTTGACCGCCCATTCACCACTGGAGTGTAATACCCAGGGGTCCTCGGATATCTAATCATAGTAAGCAGTGTAAAATGAATGATTAATTTATACTTCCAAACAGAGGAAGCGAGAGATGGGAGCCTGGACCTCCCTTGAATCAGTGCACCGCAGGGGGGGAAATTGAATGGAAGAGGGTCATGTTATTTGTTGCGTTATGCTGGTGTGGGTAGGGGATTATGGGTAGGAAATCAGGGTGAGCTGGGGGACAGATGTGGACAGATGATACGAGGGGAGGGAGGGGGGTACAGGAAGGGGCCACCCGCTGTGTGGACACCCATACTGGGACCAATCCCCCATGCCAAAAACATCAAGGAGATTAAATGACCCGTGTTTAATATCGAGGCTGAGTATGATGAATTGATGTCAGAGGTCAGAATTTGGAGTTGTCGAGATAATGACCATGCTAAAACCATCTCCAGAATAATCTCCCGCCACTGTTTTATTTTTACACTACTTTTGGTGGCAGCAGTGAGATCCAGAGTACAAGGACAGTAGTCTAATGTAACCTTTTTTTTATGTGTGCGAGTCATAAGTATCTGTCTTTGGGCCAGAGTGCAGATTGACTCCTATTGGCTCAGGTTGGCTCAGAGGGCTGCCTGCTGGGTGCTGCAGCAGATATACGGCAGGACTGTTCTCTTTTCTGTGAAAAATCTTCCTTGACAGATACAGGCTTCTGTTCGTTAGCAACTCTTCGCCTGCTAAGGTCACACCTGTTCTTTTTCTCACCTGCGGTGGCAACTTTCAGGTCTTCCCACGCCTGACAAAACCGCTTTAGAATGCTAGAACTGCTCTGCGGAGTTACTGAAATTGCATGAGTAATACTGTTCTGCTCTTTTTATTGTACTATTTTTACAGTTTGCAGTCTTTGATGAAGAGCTCACATAAAGAGCTCCAGTGATAGTTTAGCTCTGCCAATATGCTTTTTATTGGTGGCGAGGGTCTTCTGTTGCACTGCTTGACTATCTATCCTCTGGCACTTATCCGATTTTTTTTAATTGGTTGCTTTTGAGATGCTTTATAAATATGGGCCTTGAACATCAATACTTTCCATCTCATGTATTTTAGACAGAGCATCCAAGAGGGAGAGAGATATTTAAGGGGAGAGGCAGAGAACGAAGACAGTGACTGAGCAACAACCATCAAAGAGAGGAGATAGGCAATGCGGATGCAGCAACATTCCTCACTATTCCCACAGGCTGCTTCAGCTGTGACACCAAGGTCATCCTTGTGGTTGAACTCAGCGGGAGAGAGCCTGTGCTCTTGAAAACCCTTGAGGACAGTACTCTACAACCCCGCCCACTGGCAATAAGAGGGTGAAGTGAGGAGATAAAGGAGAGCCCATGGGAGAAGCCACAGCAGAGAGACTCTAGTCCTATCTGCCGAGAGTAGGGGGGTTTAAGCTCAGATGAGACTTATTTAGGGGATTGTAATCAGGTGTTACCGGGCAGATCTGTCTGCCTTTGAAGCCTTTGAAACCTCTCTATAGCCCAAACTTATGAAGTCAGATGTTCCTGAAATTGATTCAACTGATCCCCACTCACAGTGATAGGAAAAACCTTTAGTGTTTTAGGAGAAACTAGCTCGTCTTGTTCTCTTTGACAGTGTTTGGCATGGATACTCGTAAACAACCGGACATAATGAGCTTTGGTAATTCCTTAATGACTTTATAGCCGTCACAGCATTTGTCATGTGCAAAACTACTGTACTGTTAAAAAGCCCTGAGCTGGCCATCATGTCCTTATGTGATGTCTGCTTTTTGAGTGATGCTAATGCCACAACACGGGACTAAAAAAGATGTCTGATTGAAGCGAAAGTGTTGACAACACCGAAACACCCGTCGCTGCTTTGACAGCACTTCTCGTGGGCATAAAGGAAGTTAATGTCAGATTCTGATGAGCTGGCTGCTTATTCAAACAACTGAGCGCTGCTAAAAGTACACACACACACACACACACACACACACACACACACACACACACACACACACACACACACACACACACACACACACACACACACAGTGACTTGTGTTGAGTGACAGTATGACGGTGTTTGATTTCCCTTAGTTAGATAACATTATCATTGATGTCTTTGTTGCTCCGCCAGGTGTGGACTCTAACTCCGCGAGCCCCTCTGACTCAGTCATAAAGCTTTAATGTCATAGGCACCGTGCCCAGGGCCGTGGTAATGACTCCAACGGGCACCCTGCCCACACAGGGAGCTCCAGGTCCTGGCAGCTCCAGCAGGGCCTTGCTCTCCTTCCTTCCCTCTCCTTCCCTCTTACATGGCCGTCATCACCCCATTTGATGCGTCCATAGAGATATGCACTGAGACGCTGTCTGAGATGGGCCTGCCAATTCAGAAGTGTGCAAATTCACACTAGATGAGGGAACCAATGCAAAATGACAACTGCTAGCTGTTAGGAATTGCACTCTAAACGTACACTGAGTATACCAAACATTATGAACACCCTCCTAAAATTTAGTTGCACCCCTCCCCCTTTTGCCCTCAGAACAGCATCAATTCTTTGGGGCATGGATTCTACAAGGAGTCGAAAGCATTCCACAAGGAAGCTGGCCAATGTTGATGCCAATGCTTCCCACAGTTGTGTCAGGTTGGCTGGATGTCCTTTGGGTAGTGGACCATCCTTTATACACACGGGAAACGGTTGAGCATGAAAAACCCAGCAGCGTTGCAGTTCTTGATGCAAACCGGTATGCCTGAAACCTACTACCATGTCCCGTTCAAAGGCACTTACACTTTTTGTCTTTCTCGTTCACCCTCTGAACGGCGCACATACGCAATCCGTGTCTCAATTGTTAATCTCAATCTTGAACCTGTTTCCTCCCCTTCATCTACACTGATTGAAGTGGATTGAACAAGTGATGTCAATAAAGGATCATAGCTTTCACCGGGATTCACCTATGGCATGAAAAGAGCATGTGTCCTTCAGTGTCTACTGATGCAGCTTTCTGCAGTGCGGAAATATTGTTACACAAGTATCATAAGCCCTTATGAATATCAGGAAGGCTATTGTTCTCCTGTATGGTTTCGTCTCTATTAGAGGAATAGCCCCTAGTAGACAGTGAGGTACAGAACTGAAGCGTGAGCACACGAACACACACACACACACACACACACACACACACACACACACACACACACACACACAGTCTTTTATAGATGTGACCAGTGCTTTCAACATCAGACAGCCTGCCTAGCTGCTTCTCTCTGTCATCTCTTTCCGTGACTGCCTCCTGTCTGTGTGCATTGATGTCAATATACTACAATATGTTTCCAAATGTGTTATGATCATACCCAATCGTCCCTCATCTTGAGAGATTCCAAGATTAGACACACAACAAATCTGCCTATCATTTCCTCCGACTAAGCTCTCAAGATGAGTGATGATTGTGTATGATCATAACCCATTTGGAAACATATTGTAACGTATGATGCCAAGGACACCATGATAAAACTCTGAATATGTTTTAGATAAAAACGTCCTCATGATGAAAAGCTGAGTTATTTTCAGAAAAGGGCATAGTGATTTGTTATGATTGTAGATGGCCTATATGAAAGACAGTCCACTGATCACTAATGTGTGCTGTAAGGAAGTTGAGTATGAATATTTATGGTGAGTGGCTTTATCTGAAGGAGCTCTGAGTGGTTCCTGCTGGTTTTTGTACTCTTTGGAGGAAACACACACAGAATAAGCATTCATACCAATATTTAGTGTTAAAATAACCATCAGGTAACATTACGAGAAAGAGAGAAATATCCAAAATAAGCTTTGGCAATATGTACATTGTTACGTCATGCCAATAAAGTAGAGAGAGAGAGAGAGAGAGAGAGAGGTGGGGCCGCCAGTAGCCAAACAAGCGGCACTTGTTTCATGTCGGAGAGTTTGAGGAGCATCTAAAGTCCCTGCTGATTTTGAAATTGATCTGTCAGTGCCTTGGCTCTTTGATTTTTGCTCTTCAGAGTTGTCGAGTCATCTTGGCAGCCGTACCTGTCCACCAACCCACCACCTCCTCCCCACTCATGCATCCCGCATCCTGACTGGTCAGCTGGGGAACACTCTGACTCTCTGGGGATATGGGTTTCAGCTCTCAGCACTTTTCTCAGTGACCTTGAGGTAGTGCGGGATACAACCTCTCAGCTTCCAACAGAGCTGAACCGCTCAACCTCTATGACCAACAGCAGCCAAGGAGGATGAAGTGGATGCAACGGATGCATATGTGGCTGACGGGCTGGGCGGGGGAGGGTCTAGGTAGAGGATAAAGCTGTCAACCACGTGGTCACAGAATGATCACCTTTAGCGGCGTTGGAACAAAGCGGATGTTGCCCATTTTCAGGGAAACAATGTTTTTTTTTTAAATCTGACTTCCATTTCCCTTGAAAAACGGAAGGGATTCTGCCTAGGCTTCTTTCTACACCTGTTACGTTAGGTTAGAGAATGAGAGTTGTGCAGACTTTGTCTGTGTCAGTCTGTCAGGTGTTGACTATGTCAATCGGGAACCTGTGGTATAACCTGTGTATAATTTCCCCATGTTTTGATACCACTTGCTGTATCGCTGTACATATCTGAAGGATCTGTTGGAATTATACAGAGCAGACAGTAAATCAGTTTCTTGTTGAAACATTGATTGCAAGGGTTTAAGAGCAAACAGGGCATAATTGTGCTGACGGTGCTTTACTGTGCTTTGTGTGTATCTGCTGTACAATTTGAAAGCATCACACATTACACAAATCTTGTATACATGAATTACATTTTTATTTGTGGATAGGATCACCTTTCAGTATGATCTTACATTGATGATTGCTTTGGAAAATGGTAGCACCAGGGGCAAACATTTATTGCCTATCATCTGATTGATTCCAATTCAGATTTGTGCTCTAGTCTATATGACTAATTGCTCGTCAATACTTTTTGAATGTGCAAAGGTTGCTTGTTTTTTCATGTTGCCAAATGAAACCAGGGATGATAATATAGCAGTAGCATACCATTTCCATACAAACCACAGCTATTCAAATCAAATACGTTGACAGCATTTAATCCAAAAGAGGAATTTACAGAATTCTGCTGTTATGATGATGATAATACTCTATAGATTTATAATGTTTATATTTATGTACATATATGGCACTTGATGACATTAAATCAAGAAAATCCATTTGCCCACAAATGAAAGCAATGGGCGCCTGGGTGTAAATAAAAGAAAGAAAATATGAATTTAAAAGTCCCAGGTGTCAACATTTGCAGCCCCCCCCCCCCATTGAGTGATCACATAGGTTAAGGTCAATGGTGCAAACTCAGGCAACCAAAACAACGATAGTGCTGACAACAAAAATGTGAGATGAGTAATATACTGGAAGAATGTATATAATTTGAGTACATTTGACCCAAAAACGGCCAAATAATGTGTGTGTTTCATGTCTATAATGGTATGGTGTGTTTAAATCCGGCGGAAGGTCGTAAAAACACCATCACAGCACAAATTGGATATATTTTGGCTCATTATTCATATATAGTGCAAGTATTTACTCTATGTTCAACAGCTGAAGTGAACGACAGAGTGAATGTCAACACATACATTATATACTTCTAAGAAGCGCTTTACAAAATATAGGCTAAATCATCATCTATAAACGTTGCATCAGTGCCTTCTCATAAATATATGACAAACGTTTGGTCCGTTTGTTTTTTAGTTGTCAGTAAAAGACAAATCAAATCGATCTACCTCACCTACTTCGCAAGCGAAGTTGGTGTGATAAAATATACACCACATTCTTGTTAAATATATTTTAATTCTTTGTACAATTGTTCTGTTCAGTGGTACTGAAATGCACAGCTGTCACACTTAAGCCGCATGCAAAAAATAAATAAAAATACGCTACATATTTGCAACTTCTTCGGTGGTTTATCTACTTCTGTGTCTGACACCACACAGCAAAGCAATACACCAGTTGGAAAAATCCAACGCATGCGACACACTGCATGCAGTGCTACGCACCACAGCCTTGTCCTGCAGATGAGTCGCAGTGGTGTGGATTGCCTCCCATTTGAAATGAATGGCCCTCCGCGAGAACCCATACCGTTTGACGCAACCGGTGTCCACGAGGCTTGTCTTGGGCCTTCTCAATATGCTACACATAGGCAGAGTCACTAGATTGAGTGCGGCCGAAATTGGGCATGCTCATTCTAGGCATGTCTTTGTTACGGATCTCGTAGATGGACTTCCTCCTCGCCTGCACGCCTTTGACAGCTACTTTGATCTTCTTCCATCCAAGATGATTGAGTTCAGCCAAGTTCAGGAGCACACAGACGCCACTGACCGCAAACATGAAGACCAGAAACACAGTCTTCTCCGTGGGTCTTGAAACGTAGCATTCTACATCTTTGATGCAGGGGTATCGATCACACTCATATACCGCGGGGACATTGAATCCGTACAGGAAATATTGACCCACCAGGAAGCCTATCTCTAGAGCGTTTCGGAAAACCACTTGGATGATGTAAAATCTTGAGATGCCCTCCTGCCTCCTCATTTTAGACTTTCCACTAGTTCTCATGGCCGAATTTGGGATGTCCTTCACCTCCAAGCAGTCGGGCTCGGCTTCTTTCGTGGAGTTCTCCGTGTTCTGAAGTACTCCATTTACAATGGTGTTTTTGATCTTTTTGCTGTCGTCTCTTTTGATGGAATCTTGGCGCTTGTCCAAGGAGAGGAACACGGTGGAATACCCCCGCTCCAAGCGCTCCTTCTGCTTGGCAGACTGGTGCACGGAGTATGTGATGAAACAGAGACTGGGGGTGCACACCAGAATAATCTGAAACACCCAATATCTGATGTGGGAAATTGGGAACGCCTTGTCGTAGCAAGCCTGGTTACAGCCGGGCTGCAGGGTGTTGCACACAAACATGGACTGCTCGTCATCATAGACGGTCTCTCCAATGATCGCAACGATTAGAATCCGGAAAATCACCACCACTGTTAGGAGGATCCTACAAAACAAGCAAGCACAAAATTAAAATGTTGCTGTTAAGATGTGCAGAGTTGATCGGCTTAATCATAAAACAAACAGATAGACAATTAGCGATGGCAAACTAATACTGGCTCCAGTGCACAAAACGGGCGCTTGGGAGCTGTCCAGTGCTGAAAGCCACTAGTCAGTTCTGAAAGAAAAGCCCTACAGCACTATTCACCTCAAGCGTCAGCTCTCTTGTGACAAAATGGGCCAATTTAGTGTTTCCAAAATCATTATTCTTGAATGTTATGTTTATGCCATGATTCCCTATTGGTTCACATTTTTTTGCATAGTCATGAATCTTTGTTGTTGTTTTTTGCGTTTTTGTACCGTTCTTCAGCTTAATCGCTTATAGTAACCGACTTGGTCATCAAACACACACTCATGATAATACTTTTACAAAGCTATCCTCACGTTCCCTCTTACCTTCCGATCATAGTAGAGTGCTGTTGGACAGCTGCCTCCAAGAGACGCTCTAATATTGTCCACTCCCCCATTGTCATTCATTTGGAGATGATAGCACACCGTGCACCGTTCTTGTGGAATCTATTGTTTCCCTTGTTTTACACTCCGGATGCTCCAATATCTGGAGAATGCTTTGGTAACGCGCCGCTGCTGCGTGCGCTCCTGCCTTCTGCCTTCTGCGCCTCTGCTAAAAGATCACTTGACAACCCAAGCACTTTTGCTCGCGCGAGTCTGAGTGCTGATTAGTAGAAAGCCCTCCTATTTTCGATGGCGAGCGCTGGACGCCAGGTCGCGCCGTGCTTGAATGGAGGGCAGTTGAGTGTAATGTTGGTAGGGCGCTAATCCTGCTTTAAGTAGACTACCCTTGCGTCACGCGCAGACAGGTTGGTGGAGAGAGGCCAGACACACCAGTTTTTTTGTTTGTTTCATTATTCTCCAAGTATACTGCAGCAGATTCATCTTTAATAACAATAATTGGTTATAAGCTCAAATCACGGGGGATGGCTGTTGCCTGTAAGACAACCACATGACAGTGACAGAACGAATAGTGGCAACAGAGGAAGAGCAACAGAACGAGAGAGAGAAGGGAGAGAGAGCGAAAGGGGGGGGGTAGAAAGAGGGAGAATTGTTTTGTTTCAGTCTGTATTCCGTAGATTATTATTGTTGCACTGTAGGAGGGAGGGAATGCAGATTGAAACATGCCTGCAAGGCTAAGCATTAATCGACGCTTGACCATGACAAGACATCCTACACATGATATAGATGGCTATAGTCTGTCTAAAAACAGATGTTTTCATTTTGTCTGTTTAAGGCAAAACAACAATCCATTGTTTTACAGTACCCTAAGCATTTGTTGGTATGAAAACCAGGACAATTCCTTAGATAAGCTTGGCTGTGCGATTACTAGGTTGAGTAATGCTTTAAAGGGTTGCCTCGGATGGTTTAAAGATAGCAACAACTTACTTAGTGGACTGCCACAAGTAGATATTTTTTATGTGTGTGACTGGACTTAACATGTAGGCCTATGTGACTAATCTTCCTACTAGGAATTAGTTAGCCTGTATTATCAATGGATAGTCTATGAGTAAACAGGTATGTTTCTCCTGAATTATGAAACAACAATAACCAATATGCTCCCTCAGGTTGTGAACAGATGATAGATGAGATTAAGATGGTATACAAAATCCCAGGTCTTGTTTATTTATAAAGCAAATACATATCCACATCATATAAATTCATTCAGGAACCAGTAAAATAACCAAATATAAATTGCACTTTGGTGTAAACAAACTGTACATCATTGACAAAACATAAAACAGGGGCCTGTCTGGATTTGTAACTTCCATATCGATCATAAACAACATATCCATAGGCGGAGGTAATGTACAGAGTTTTTGCATCCGTGGGCGTCTGACTGTCGCAGGGGAGAGCAATTTGTCAATGGGGCGCTTAAAAGCATTTCCTGTGAACGATGGAGGGGCCTGCCTCGTCATACTCCTGCTTACTGATCCACATCTGCTGGAAAGTGGACAGGGAGGCCCGGATGGAGCCGCCGATCCAGACGGAGTACTTACGCTCGGGGGGAGCGATGATCTAGAGGAGGGGGAAGAGGGAAAACCAATAAGCAAAAGTCCTCTCAATATGTAGTGCATTATAATGCATCATACAGTTCATTATTTGTGTTCCTGTGATTGGTCATCAATAAAAATGTGAGATTGTAGTCAGGTTGGTCTTAGATGGTCAGTTTGTGGTTTTCAGTATGCAGCTGAGACTCGAGAAGAATATTTACCTTGATCTTCATAGTGCTGGGGGCCAGGGCGGTGATCTCCTTTTGCATACGGTCAGCAATACCAGGGTACATGGTGGTACTGCCAGACAGGACGTTGTTGGCATACAGGTCCTTACGGATGTCAATGTCACATTTCATGATGCTGTTGTAGGTAGTCTCATGGATACCAGCAGACTCCATGCCTGGTGAGATAGAAGAGAACATGTTGTAAGCGAATGCTCTGGATTAGGTTTAACTGGTGCTAAAATGGACAACTCCCTCGCCACTTTATTAAAAACATATGTTTGGCAGTAGTTGGTGTAATGTCTCATGTAGCTGTTATGAAGGCATTTTCTTGGCTTTTAAAGAAGTCAAAATGTGTTGATGGTCAATGAGTTACACAACACTTCTAAGATCCCTACCAATGAAAGAAGGCTGGAAGAGGGTCTCGGGGCCGCGGAAACGCTCGTTGGTGATGACCTGACCGTCAGGCAGCACGTAGCTCTTCTACAGAGAGGAGGAGGTGGCAGCGGTGGCCATCTCATTCTCAAAGTCCAGGGCCACGTAGCACAGCTTCTCCTTGATGTCACGCACAATCTCATGCTCGGCTGTTACAATAGAAGATTCAAAGTTGTAGCGGTTCAGTCTAAATGGTGAATAACAATGGACGACCATTCAATATCAAACACACCGTATCCTCCTATCATATATGCCCCGGAATTACGGACTAACCAGTGGTAATGAAAAAGTAGCCACGCTCAGTCAGGATCTTCATCAGGTAGTCAGTGAGGTCGCGACCGGCCAGATCCAGACACATGATGGCGTGGGGCAGAGCGTAACCTTCATAGATGGGGACATTGTGGGTCACACCATCACCAGAGTCCAGCACAATACCTATGATATGAGGACGAATAATATGTAAACCATGGAAATAGCATAGAACAGCTTCATGTTTAATGGTGTAATCTATGTTTCACAAGGAAATGTTGCATGGGACTCAGTATTGCACCTCTTAAATGTAACTGCATCTGCATGTTATGGAACAGAGTATTTCTCCTCTGCCCGCTTCTCACCTGTGGTACGACCCGAGGCGTAGAGGGACAGCACGGCCTGGATGGCCACGTACATGGCGGGCACGTTGAAGGTCTCAAACATGATCTGAGTCATCTTCTCCCTGTTGGCCTTGGGGTTAAGGGGGGCCTCTGTGAGCAGGGTGGGGTGCTCCTCGGGGGCCACGCGCAGCTCATTGTAAAAGGTATGGTGCCAGATCTTCTCCATGTCGTCCCAGTGGGTGATGATGCCATGCTCGATGGGGTACTTGAGGGTCAGGATACCTCTCTTGCTCTGGGCCTCGTCTCCTACATAAGAGTCCTTCTGACCCATACCCACCATCACACCCTGTAGAGGAAGGAAGGAAATAAACTTAGTCAAAACAATTCCCCAATGTCAAACAGAGGGACAAATAAATGTAAGCTATTATAGCAAATGACATTCATTCACAATTAAATTGTCTAGTGGTAAAGTAAAATACAATTGTAAGATTATCAAGGTTAATGCATAATGTAAGGACAATTAAGTCTGGAAAAAAACAGTTTGAAGGTTGCATCCTCATGAGTGTTTCATTGCTTTCATGCTGTGGACCTTACCTGATGACGGGGGCGACCAACGATGAAGGGGAACAGCGCAAGGTGCATCATCTCCGGCAAAGCCAGCCTTCACCAGACCAGAGCCATTGTCGCACACAAGGGCAGTAGTCTCATCGTCGTCACACATGATGTCAGCTGGATTTTTGTTTTGACAAAACGAACATTAAGGCTAAGTATAGGCCTACAGATGTAGGATCTTAATTTTAGCCAGTTTGCTACAGCAGGAAAATAATCATGCATCAACAGGAAATGTACATTTTTGTAGGGGTTGACACATTTTTCGTAAGGGAAAATCAGTATAGGCCTACGGTATAAGGGCCATCCATACAAGTCTAATAAACTTGTTTTAGGTCATTATTTATTTAAATTTCTTTTAAAACCCTAGACTGGGAAGCACATTGTAAATCAATGTATTATTAATCTAATAATAATAATTATCTGTAGGTTATCAATTTCGCTTGTAGGTCTGAATCTGATGGAAAACACACTAACAAAAGTAATAAAATATGTGCAACATTTAGGCAACAACAGCTATTTATTTTATCAATATTCAACAACAACAAAAAAGAGGTGTCTTGAAAATTCAAGCTGTCAAATTTGAAATGAAAGCCCATTAAATCCAGTTGTCCGGTTGCAAACTAGGGAAGTCCAATTCAACATATTTGAAGTGGCTACAATCGAGGCCTAGGCTACAAGTTTACGGTAGTAGAGTGACAAGTTGTCAGGTACTCACCAAGTAGCCTGTCCTCTGAATGAGCAGCAGTAGACTTGTGAGGGCAGACACCAATTTATACTCTACAAGTGCCACTGCGCCCGGCGACCCCTTTCTCCTTATATGATAGCCCCTGCGCAATTGAGAGCGGAGTGGCCATGAACGGAAGGGCGGGAAGAACAGAGCAGAGGCTCGCTGACTCCTGAAGCCCCATGTATGGAAGAGAACCCGCGCGGTCAGACACAGCCGTGTGACGCGTCAAAGTGAGTAGAGACACACAATGAATCATGTTATTTGATGGCCTTAGGTTTCATTAGCATACGCGTTGTTCCCTCTTATAGAGTTGACCGTGCCATGGATTTAGGTTTAGGCCTATATTTTCAGGGATGGGTTATGTGAGGGTTATAAAAATATATATGTGAGTCAACCCATCTTATTTTAGCTCTTAGCAATGCTCTTTATTATGAATGATGACTTTAATGTTATGACTTTCCTGTTCAGTATATAAGACTCCATCCCTACTAATGTGTGTGTGTGTGTGTGTGTGTGTGTGTGTGTGTGTGTGTGTGTGTGTGTGTGTGTGTGTGTGTTTGTGTCACTGTGACTAATAGGTGTGATAAGGAAAGCACGGTTAGGGCTTGCGTCATCTGTCCAGTTTAGCCTATGAGTTGGTGATTCCTCTTCATGTAGGACATATGTTCACCAGTGGAGGCTGCTGAGTGGAGAACAGCTCCTAATAATGGTTGGGATGGAGTATAATGGCTGGAACGGAGTGAATGGAATGGTATCAAACAGATTCATTTTTATTTAGTACATTTTTTTAAATTGAACCTTTTATTTAACAAGGCAAGAGAGTTAATAAGAACAAATTGTTATTTACAATGACGGCCTACACCGGCCAAACCCGGACAACGCTGGGCCAATTGTGCGCTGCCTTATGGGACTCCCAATCACCGGTGGCTGTGATACAGCCTGGATGAAGCACATGAGAACCATGTGCTTGATGCCATTCCATTTACTCCATTCCAGCCATTATTACCGAGCCGTCCTCCCCCCAGCAGCCTGCACTGACTTTCACACATGTAAATTCCATAATAGGAATGAGTTCAATATGCTTCAATGTGAGCCGTTGAATGTCCCAGGAAGACCTTAGAGATGGAGGAAATTCATTGGCTTTTAAGGACATGCATACAGCCATATATAAAGGAATAGGGAATTAGTAAGACCTGAAAGTGGACAATTTGTGATCTGCTTGTGACATTCAATTGAAATAGATAGGAAATGATTAATGAGACCCATTTCGTAAGTAATAATTGCACTCGCTCTCTATTCCTCCAACAGTTGAAGCACATCATTTGCCACCTTTATGCTACCTTGGGATGAGTCGTATATATGCATTTGAATATGTAGCCATGGGTTACTTTAGTGTTGGGTGTTTGAGTGGGCAGGATAGCTTCACTTCTCTCCAAGTGGTCACCGGAACTCTGATCAGTTCTCTAGTCATTCAAGCCACCTTAACATATACATATATAGCTCTGGGGGTGAAGTTCCCCCTAGGAAGGCTTACAGATCTAGGATCAGCATTCTGTCCCCCATGTCCGACCTTCGCCATTTAGTGGGGAAATGCAAAACTGACCCAAGCTCAGCATCTAGGGGCAACTTCACCCTACTACCTCTATCCTACATACAATACAAACACACTCACACCAGATATGCAAATGATGCTGACGGAGAGGCTATTAACTTTAAAATGATCAGTGCTGTGACTTCCTATGGTGAAAGCAGCTGTCCAGTGCCCAGCATGGGATAGATAGAGCAAGTCCATGGTCACTAGGGATTATAGTCTGGCTGGCACAGGACTCTTCCTTCCCCACACGTTACATTCTCACTCTTACAGTGTTATTTCACCATAAGAAATACATCACTGCAGAATCGAGTTATGCGTTTGTTCCGTGTATGTTTATCCTGATTCCCTGGATGTGTATGCATTTTTTTTGTATGTGTAAATGGGTTTTTGGTACCGTGGCTATCGTAGCAAGATTGACCTCTTACTATCCTTTGACACTGGGGGAAATCATGTGACTAGATGATGTAACAGACATCCACTTGTGCTTTACCCATAATCCCACCCGCATTCTCTGTCTGAGCATCTGTCAGCTGGCTCAGGTCTTCTGGCCTGGGGAAAATGGTTGGGGGTTGGGAGGAAGGGGGTCGAGGTTAAAAATAGCTGGGATGTTGATAACTTTGCGTGACAAAAAGTCAGATTTGTCATTAGCTTGTTTCACTGTGTTTTGGTTGCAAAACAATTAGCCTGTGAAGTGTCCATTTCTAAAATTGATTTTGAAAGGCAAAATCTTTAGCGCACAAGTTGAAAAACGTAAAAGTTACAGTACATTTCTAACTCAAAGCTTTCATTGTACTGATGGAATTATAAGTATTGGCATGCAGAGGCTATTAATTTACAGTAATCTACTGTAGGTCCCTAGTGGTTCTAGTCATTTCTTATAATTCTCTTGGGTGAACTTCTTAAACCGATTCAACATTAAACTTAATTGATTTAAAATAAGATATCATTCTGAATGAGCCTATTACTCTATGAAGTAAGGCTTTCATATGGTATGTTTCTTAATCCTTTCCTATGTGCTAACTTTTTGAAACCTTTCATACTGTACTCTTGGTTTCAATCTCTTAATGCCATGTACATGGTTCATATCTGTAACTTCTCTGGCTCCAATTCAACTGTGTGATGTATCATTTCCACACGTCAATTTGTTCTAAAATCTTTACTTTGATTACTGGGTTCTTGGTTTATTATGCACGTTGAGCCTGATTCAACGGCAGATACAATGGCCTGCAAGTGTAAACTACAGTTTGAAACCCACGCTTTATGAACAATATGACATAGGCATATTAGTCATGTTAGAATACACTTGAAAAAAAAAGTCGTTCGGGAAGCACGCCTCATATCCCGCTCTGCTTTCTGCATTCTGTAGGGGATCTGCATAAATGAATGTATTAACCTTTGGTATTAACTTAGGCATATCCATATTCATAAAGCGTTAATTATGCACAAGTGTAGTTGTTCCTTTGTTGCCTAAAAACACATATATTAGCGAAGCCTACACCTGAACAGTGGGTAAGAGTTTGTTTGCTGTGACCTCTCCACCCACGTCTCTTATAATGTATACACCTTTTGAATACGCTATGACAGATGGTATCTAGATTTGTTCAGTGTTGGAATGGTGAACTGACCAATATGTATGTTGGTCTAGACGCACTGTAAACACAGTTAATCGTAATACTCAACAAACACGGCCTATATGCTGCATGAACATTCTCTACTAATGGTCTGTTGCTGCTTCTTATCATTCCCTCCTGTCTGCAGTCTTGTCCATCATTCCCCTCCTTTCTTTGACCCTCCGACATCCCATTGGCCTTTCACTGAAGCTCGATTTGGACACTCATTTAGACTAACCAATCAGAAGCATTCTGCTGATACTGTATTTCAGGTGTAAAAGAACCAAAACACAGCTGGCGCTACTGTTAATACAATCTGAAGGGTCGTTTTATTTAGAGATGCAGTTACAGAACTGTAGAAAGGCGTGTGGTCATACGCACATCCTGAAAAACGTCGGTGCGTTGCTAATTAAGAATACTTTTAACTGTATCCTCATGTTGTTGTTTTTTTTGGGGGTGGGTGGGGGGGGGGGGGTTCAATCCTGGGGGAATCCTTAGGGAGGAAGAGGAACGATTGGTCTCATCCCTTGGCTTCTAACCTCTCCCTCAAGCCTTCTGCTGTCGTCTCTGCGCATATTGAACAGCTGAGATTGATCTCTCGCCATCATTAAGGATTCCGTCAATGTCAATTTAATTCCACCCAACGCCTGGGTTGAGTAAACCAAGCTGGCGTTTAGGGAACTTTAGACCTTCCCTATCTGTGTTCAGTTACCCAACATTTCAATGTTGCTTTTGGCAATTTGACCATGCAGTCTTATTGTCCATGTCCTGCCTATCTTTGGAGGACATATCTCACTAGCCTGGTCCCAGATCTGTTTGTGCTGTATAGCCAACTCCCATGGTCGTTGTTATGGCAAACAGAATCAACAGATCTGGGATCAGGCTACTATATAATCACATCACCTCCCCTATAGAATGTTTTGGCATTAGCTTTGCTGCTTAATCAGCACTGCATGAGTTTCCCGACTGTCTGCTGCTGAAATATAGCCTGCTTATCCTTTGCTGATTGAAAACAAGTTAGAAAGACAGTAGTTTCTCTACTTGTGACGTGTCTGTCATTGAGAATGTAGCTTTTTGGTCGATACGAGAAGTGTAGAGTGCACTTCGAAGCAGATTTTGTTACATTCAGCTACCTGAATTAGATACAGTTTGATCCAACGGTTTTCCTCAGAGTTCTTTGCATCCTGCAGTATTCTAAATCCATACAGCAAGTCTGAGGATTTCATCAAACTGTTCTGGCTGTTAATGTGGGATTGTTGGGTTGTTCGGTTCAGAGAGGTCCCACAACAGCCAAAGATGCATAAAATAGGCACATAGATATGAATAATTGATATTCTCTCTTCTCCTGCACCAAAATGCAATATTTATGGGGCATTTTAGCCGGAGTTTGTTATTGTTCAGGGTGAAAACATTTAGTCCCATAACAGGATACGCAAAGTAACCAACCATGTTTGTTCCTTTTTTGTGAGATGTTTTAGTGTAATGAAAGAATTGAAGTCATGCATTGCAGAACTCTGTCTATCTTCTTAGACTCAAGGGACACAACAGGCGTATTCCACAGCGAATAAAAACATTTGCTTTTAAAGCAACCAAATGACCTTTTGAATTGTGAAATGATAAAACTGTGTACCTTTACCAAATATGTGTAAATGCCTAGTTGCCTTCTCTAGTCGAACATGATTGGTTGGTGACTGCTTGTTGAAACAGTATAAATGGTGTAAACACTACTATATTCCTCTTATTCCTATGTGTTCTCAGTATAAAGTCTTCTCAGATCTATAATCTTATATCTACGTTGGCGGGGCGGAGGGGTCATACCAGAGAAGAGCGTCCGCATCACAGGCGGTGGGGTGGCATCTTAATTGGGGAGGACGGTCTCATAGTAATGGCTGGAACGGAATAAATGGAATGCTATTGAACACAACAAACACACGGTTTCCATGTGTTTGATACCACTTCATTCACACTCCATTCCAGCCATTATAATGAGCCGTTCTCCCCTCAGCAGCCTCCTGTGGTCTGAATATATAGGTTTGGTTTGCTCCTAGCAGAACACGCTCGGTGAAGCCATCTCTCTTTCCTTTCCTTTCCTTTCCTTTCCTTTCCTTTCCTTTCCTTTCCTTTCCTTTCCTTTCCTTTCCTTTCCTTTCCTTTCCTTTCCTTTATTTTACTGAGACACACCGCTCAAGCCTTACAGACACATAACGGGGGCATTTCCTCCTGAAGAATGATCTTTCACGATTGAGGTAATATGATAAAAATAACTGAAAAAGAGCGCCACCTACTGGTGGTGGACTCCGATAGAGATGCGGGTTTAGATATAGGTGCAACTGTCCCAGTGTCCCGGTAAGAGGATGGAAATGACCATTAAGAGACAGGTGTACAGAACACACGTATTGCCACACTCAAGACAGGCACACGCACAGCAAACAGGGAGATGACTGATGGGAGTAAATAGTGATAGTAGTTTACGATCAAAGGCACTAAAGTCAGGGAGTTCAGAAGAATGATTGTCCATGTGGAAATGTTCAAATGTGAGTAGATGTGCAGGTAGGAGTGTACAGAGGTTGTCTCAACCTGCCCTCCTGGAAACAACTGAAGATTTGAGAGGCAGAGTGGGGTTCTGCTGCTCCCAGGCTAGACCATTAATTGGCTGACCAGGTCACATGACACAAGTCAGGAGAGAGTTGCCCCTCTGGCCCCTAGAGTTTCCAAGGGCCAGAGGTGTGAAGCCGGGGGATGGTAGCCTCTGCTGGGCTGGAGAGTTTGTGTCTCTGTGTCCCAGGGCTAGAGAGAGGGTTTGAGTGAGGGTTTTCAACAGCTGACCCAAAATGTATGAAGTACATTTTTACCTAAAACTCTCTTGTGAGGATGCGGCTTAGTGTGTCCTCTGTCGCCGCCCTGTGAAGTACAGTGGTGGTTGTAGGGCACCAAAGGAGTCGGAGGTCCCGCCGCCTCATGTCGCCACCCGTTCAGTGGCATGGATGGAGCTGGCAGTGAGAGACCAGGTGCTCACAGTGTCTATGAGGCTGGTCTGTCCTGCAGGAGTCATAGGGTCCAAGTTGATGGAGGAGGCCATTCCACAGGGGCAGGCCTGGCGTCCTCGGCTGGAACAGGTAATGAGCGCTGGTTAGGTGGTGGCTCTCCCATGGAGCCTGCATGGTCAGCCAGGTCCGGAGGCAGACCCAAATCTGGTCCGGGCGGTGGATCCAAGGCTGGCACTGAATCTGGCGATGGTGTTGGGCACAGAACAGGAGTGGGAGGCGGACCCAAGACTGGAGCTGAGTCAGCTGGTTGGTCCAGGACAGGGCCGGACATTTGACCTAGGATTGGGTCTGGCGATGGGCCCAGGTCAGAGCTGGACCGGTCTTCCAGGACCACTCTGATGCTGGCAGGTCCAGGAGAGATAGTGAGGGCTCAGGGGCTGGATTGGACGCCACCTGCGACTCAGACTGTAGAGTCGGCTTCGATGTCAGATACAGGCCAAGCAGGTCTGTGAGAGCAGAGGATAGTGTAGGGACCAGCACTGGAGTTGAGTCTGGGGATGGCTGGTCCAGCAGAGACACTCGCAAGAGTCTGCTGAATTGTCTTTTAAGGTGCTGGCTCGGGTACCAGCAGCTGCGGATCTGGTCCTGTAGGTTGATTAGGCTGCAGCACTGGCAACGGCTCGACTGACTCAGGTGCTGCTTGTGTTGAACTGGTGCTGCTTGCGGTTGAACTGGCTGGTGGCTGTATCGGCAACCGTGGCACCCAAGCCGTTTGAGGCTGCTGCACTGCCTGGTACACAGTATACGGTTGGTCGATCCTGTGGTACTCAGGGACTTGAGGTGCAGGCCAGGTTTTGGGCTGCTGCCAGTAACCAGGTGGAGGTTGTGGAGCTGGTGAGTGCTAGACTGGAGGGGGTCTCAGAACCACTGCTGCAGGGCCTCTATGCCTGCGTACTGCCGTGAGGTAGAGGTGATGGTTTGAGAGAGGGTTTTTAACAATAACTTCTAGTCTTCACTGGCCCACAGGCTATTTTAAAGAAGACCTGAATTATTTGTGCAACTCTGACTGCGTTTTTGTTTGTGGACCTTTGCAAGCGCATGGTCAAACCAAAGTGTGTGGTCCTTTATAGGCCTATGTGGGGGTTCTTGATTGTGTTTGTGCGGAAATAAACAGACGCTAGCAGAGACGCTAGGAGAGACGCTAGCAATGATCACCTGTCTTCCTATTGTTTCCTTCCTTCAGTGTCCCGCTGCTCTCAACTGTGGCTGAGGATCAGAGTGGTGGTGGTGTCTGTCTCTCTCTGTCTTTGTGTGTGTGGCTGCTGTGGGGGAGGTGTTGGTGGGGGTACTCCTCTGGGGCAGCTGCTGTAGGGTCTAATAGAGTGACAGGGGGACATGGGGGGTTATGGAACCCCTCTACCGACAGACGCTAGACCCTGTGGAAGGAAGCCAGACGGTAGGAGTGATTCACCAGAAGAGGGGCTCTGACACCGGACATGCATAGTTTGGTAAGCCATCTGCCAAAGATTGCAAAATGGAGGGCAATTCCCAACTTGGACAGGTGGAGGGGAAATGATTGCACACACTATATTGAGCAGTGATTGTTTCACCTAGCTCTTACGCAACACATATCATTTATGGATAGGCCTCTTTGAAGATGCACTTTACTTAACAAAAGGTACATCTCAATATGTGGTCAAGGTATGACATGGAATGGCACAAGTTGGGGGGTGGCCACTCCTCTTTTGTACTCCATTGTTACCAAAGCAAGGGGGAGGCCCGATGACTGAGTAAACCCATCAGACCAACTTGAATAGCCGACTCTTGAAAAACATATATATTTTTTACCCTCTTAAGTGTGTGTACATTACTGTATTTATACTTGGGATATTGTTTTTCAACAGGAAAAGTCAACAACAACAAAAATAGCAGGAGTGCGTGGTTAAACGCAAACCAAACCTGAGATGAAATCATTTTTAGAGACGACATGACATTGCGTTATTTAAGAAACGTTCATACAGGGAGATACGTTTTGCAATCGTCCTTGATTATTGTATTCGTGTTGACATGAGTCAGCACTTCTTTACCAGAACATTTATACAGTTATCTGTCATTTTCTTTTTATGCAGTTATACTGTAGACATGGGACATATGAACATCATCATAGAGAGATCAACATTTCCAAGGAGAAACATGATCATTTTCTTTCAGAGTACACGTTTAAAATTAGATTTGTTGAAGTAGTCTTTTTGGCTTTAATGGATGGCATACTGTGTACTACGCTTATAAATGAGTCATTAACGTCATGAGACCCCAACTGGCTGACTTATAGGAGGGCTCAGCATAGTAATGAGCAACATGGCTATCAAACAGGAAGCCATCCAAACATAAGCCCACGTTGGTGATACGTTATGACTTGGCCACAGTCCATCCCTCACATGGTGTCACACTGAAACAATTCCTGTGGTCGAGTGGCCTTGAAACAAAATACCCCCAAGACCAAGCTCATGGGCCCCCAGGCCCCGGTCCTTTCGAAATAACCCTAAGAAATCTCATTCTCATCCTGGTTCTGGGGGTCAAGTCTCCTTCACCAGCACACACTTACTCTGCTATTAATACCTCCTACACAAATACACAATAGAGGCCCCTCACTGGAGCTCCGCTGTGGGGCTCACAGGAAGGCCTTGAGAAGGAGAGAGGGTGTGTGGGTATGAAACTTCATCCATTATTTGGCTTAAGGTTCATGGTGACAAGGTTAGTCAGGATGGGTCAGACGCTGATTGGGTGACGTAGGAGAACGTTTCTTACAGGCTATACAATGCTTGTGTGTCCATTGGCACAACTACAAGGAGTCTTCGTTAGAGACAGATTGAGTAGGAGGAGGATATGTTTCACACAGACAATTATGTTTCTCACAACATACATTGGGTAGCTGTCACTGAAACAGGTGCACACATTTCAATGACAAACAGTATCTGACTAAGATCATAAAATGGTATCAGAAGTCCTTCAACCTCGTCAAATACACTGCACAAAAATATAAACGCAACATGTAAGGTGTTGGTCTTGTGTTTCATGAGCTGAACTAAAAGACCCCCCTAAAATGTTCCATACACACAAATATGTTTACATCCCTGTTAGTGAGCATTTCTCCTTTGCCAAGATAATCCATCCACCTGACAGGTGTGGCATATCAAGAAGCTGATTAAACAGCATGATGATTACACAGGTGCACCTTGTGCTGGGGAGATGGAATTTGTAAGTCGCTCTGGATAAGAGCGTCTGCTAAATGACTTAAATGTAATGGAAAGGCCACTCTAAAATGTGCAGTTTTGTCACACGACACAATGCCACAGATGTCTCAAGTTTTGAGGGAGCGTGCAATTGGTATGCTGAAAGTAGGAATGTCCTCCAGAGCTGTTACCAGAGAATTTAATGTTCATTTCTCTACAATAAGCCACCTCCAATGTCATTTTTGAGAATTTGGCAGTACTTCCAACCGGCCTCATAATCGCAGACCCGGTATAACCACGCCAGCCCAGGACATCCACATCCAGCTTCTTCACCTGCTGGATCGTCTGAGACCAGCCACCCAGACAGCTGATGAAACTGTGGGTGTGCACAAACAAAGAATTTGTGCTCAAACAGAAACCATCTCAGGGAAGCTCGTCTGCTTGCTCGTCATCCTCACCAGGGTCTTGACCTGACTGCAGTTTGGCGTCGTAACCGACTTCAGTGGGCAAATGCTCACCTTCGATGGCCACTGGCATGCTGGAGAAGTGTGCTTTTCACGGATGAATCCCGGCGTCATGGGGATGAGCGGTTTTCTGCTGTAAATGTAGGGAACAGAGTGCCCCATGGTGGTGGTGGGGTTATGGTATGGGCAGGCATAAGCTATGGACAAAGAACACAATTGCATTTTATTTATGGCAATTTGAATGCACAGAGATACCATGATGCATTGTCGTGCCATTAATCCATCGCTGTCACCTCATGTTTCAGCATTATAATGCACAGCCCCATCTCAAAAGAATCTGTATAAGGGCCTCCCGGATGGCGCAGTGGTCTAAGGCACTGCATCTCAGTCCTAGTTGTGCTACCAGAGACTCTGGTTTCGAGCCCAGGCTTTGTTGCAGCCGGCCGCGACCGGGAGGTCCATGGGGCGACGCACAACTGGCTTAGCGTCGTCCGGGTTGGTTTGGTTGGGTTGTGTTTTGGAGGACGCATGACTCTTGACCTTCGTCTCTCCAGAGCCCATACGGGAGTTGCAGCGATGAGACAAGATAGTAAGTACTAAAAACAATTGGATACCACGAAATTGGGGAGAAAAAAGGGGGTAAAAAAAGAATCTGTATAGAATTCCTGGAAGCTGAACATTTCCCAGTTCTTCCATGTTCTGCATATTCACTAGACATGTCACCCACTGAGCATGTTTTGGATGCTCTGGATTGATGTGTGCTACAGTTTTCCAGTTCCTGCCAATATCCAGCAACTTCACAGAGGTGTTGGAAAACCTTCCACAGGCCACAATCAACAGCCTGATCAACTGTATGGGAAGGAGGAATACCTAGGATAGGATAAAGCAATCCTTCTCACCCCCCCCCCCTTAAATGATTTAGATGCACTATTGTAAAGTGGCTGTTCCACTGATGTCAGAAGGTGAATTCACCAATTTGTAAGTCGCTCTGGATAAGAGCGTCTGCAAAATGACTTAAATGTAAATGTATGTAAATGTAAGGAGTATGTCATTGTCAAATGGTGGTCACACCAGATACTGACTGGTTTTCTGATCCACACCCCTACTTTTTTTTTGTCTGTTACCAACAGATCTGTATTCCAAGTCATGTGAAATCCATAGATTAGTGCCGAATTAATTTATTTCAATTGACTGATTTCCTTATATCATTGTAAATAAGAATTTGTTCTTAACTGGCTTGGCTAGTTAAATAAAGGTACAATATATATGTACTGTATATATGAACTGTAACTGAAATTGTTGCATGTCGCATTTAAATTTTCGTTCAGTGTATAAAACAGGAGAGATTATTTCACAGAAAATAATAATGTTCCTTGAGTTTTATCGGGGTTTAGAGTGACGAAAAGTAGCTAACAGCTCTCTAATGTCTCGTCATTGAGCAGAGCGCATGCAGAGCGAACCTCGCACAGGATCGTGTGACAGACAGAGAGGAACAGCTAATGGATTTACTAACGGAGGAAGTTATTTCTGATTTCTGGCAGAGCCTAAAATTTGGAAAAGGCAATTGGGCCTAGGTAGGGTAGGGTCTGAACGTTGCGGGCATGGGTAGGCCTCTGTGCTTAAAATTCTAGCCAGGTAATTACAATTTATTTATATATTTCCAAACCTGTGTGTGTGTGTGTGTGTGTGTGTGTGTGTGTGTGTGTGTGTGTGTGTGTGTGTGTGTGTGTGTGTGTGTGTGTGTGTGTGTGTGTGTGTGTGTGTGTGTGTGTGTGTGTGTGTGTGTGTGTGTGAGAGCGAGAGAGAAGGAGAGTGTGTGCATGTTGTTTTATTTTTTCCTTGTCAGCCACCCATTTCTGCTTTTCGGCTTCATAAAAAGCTGAGGTCTAGAACTCCCTCCAGGTCATCTCTCTCTCTCTCCATTCTTTGGCCTTGGTTCCTTGACCACTCACCCGGAATGTAATTCTGCTGTTCTTTCGATCGCTACATACATTCATTGTAGAGAACAAACATCAGTTTGGCCGAATCAATGTGGATGGGTAGCCAGGGAATGGCCTTGATACATTAAAAAAAGTGTGTTTGCAGGACACTAATAAACATATTTGCCTGCCACTCCTGGGAATCCTGCACATACTGTACGTTAAGGCTGTTGGGGCCCTGTTCCAGCTCCAGATGACCAAAAACTGCACACACTCCCAGACGGTTGCAGGTCTGCCGACTTCCTTTTCGTCACACATTTTAATCAGAGACATATCCAATAAAACAAAGACTTGCCTTTAAATGTGAATGTACTTTATTGCACACAATAAACTCAGGAAAAAATACACACATCATTTCTTCAAACTGTTAGCAATACCGTATTACAATATTATCAATCACACTGTGATTCGATATTTAGAAGGGATATGTGGCCCTAGATATCTCCAATCCTCTAATAAAATGGAGCATGCATAAAATGAACAAGTAATTACCATTTATTTACATCAGAGAGAGAGAGAGAGAGAGAGAGATGTGTTTTATTTTTCCTTGTCAGCCAATCCATCTCTGCTTTGTCAGTCTTGACAGGCCCGGTGCATGCTGCACTTCTTGATCATTGTCATGAAGCCACATTCGTCCCACCTCCGTTAGAAGTTCAGTATGAGTAAGTGTAGGCTGTATAGAAATAATGACGCTCAATTTGAAAAATCATTCAACTAAATAATGAGGGTTTCTATCATCCTAATCAAGGTGTAGATTACATCTCACATTCCAGTGTTTCAACTTTTAAACAAAGCTGCATGGGATTTCCGTTAATGCGACTCCGTGCAGCCAATGGCATTGTCCGCTTTAGGTATAATGCCAGGAGCCGCATGTGACCAGCTCTAACACAGTTCCTCCTCAGACTCCGCCAAAACAACAGCTATGCAGATGTCAACTACAGCGGACCTGATTGAACAGATCCTCAAAGAAGGTAGAGTATATGTGTGTGTGATAATTACCTATATCACCTGTCGTGGTCAGTGTAACAGGTGCAGGGGCAGCAGACGACAGCAGATGTGAGGGCTGTGGTTGAGTTGGTAGGGGTATCAGATCTACAGGAGAGAGGCACAATTTAAGTGATTGTGTGTCTGTGTGTGTGTGTGTGTGTGTGTGTGTGTGTGTGTGTGTGTGTGTGTGTGTGTGTGTGTGTGTGTGTGTGTGTGTGTGTGTGTGTGTGTGTGTGTGTGTGTGTGTGTGTGTGTTAATTACCTGGACCACATCACACTTCAGGTCTGGAAAAGCTCTGTTACCCACCGAGCCTGGTTGATAGATATGAACGATAGAAACAATATTATTTTAAATGACAAAGCCTTGACTCCTCACTAACCTAAATTAAGTATGTGTGTGTGTGGTGTGTGTATTGGGCAACCACTTAATTTTTCCAGTTGCTCATTGTACTTGCAATCTGTAGTGTGTGTGCGTGTCTCTGCATTATTGTGACTCAGAAGTGTGTCAACCTTGTAGTAGGACATTCAGTGATTAGCTTTGGAAACAATTACTATCAACAGCGTACAGTAAAAACGATATCAAACATTCAGATCTGGATTGACAGGTAGGTTTAATCATGCAAATTTAGTCCACACTCAAGTTGAATAAAGGATGCAGGACCTGAGCCCTAGGACCATGCCTCAGGACTACCTGGCCTGACAACCCCTATCCCCAGTCCACCTGGTCGTGCTGCTGATGCAGTCTCTGTGGTTACGGAACCCTGACCCGGTCAGGGCTCACTGGACGTGCCACCTTGTCCCGGACCTGCTGTTTTAACCCCTCCCCCCCTCTCTCTCTACCAGACCCGCTGCATCAACCTCTAAATGCTCGGCTATGGAAAGTCAACAGGCGTTTACTCCTGATGTGCTGAAGCATTGCACACTCTATAACCACTGTAATTATTATTTGACCCCGCTGGTCATCGATGAACATTTAAACATCTTAAAGAATGATCTAGCCAAAATGGCTGTACTCTTTTATAATTTCCACCAGCACAGCCAGAAGAGGACTGGCCACCCCTTGGAGCCTGGCTCCTCTTTAGGTTTCTTCCTAGGTTTCTGCCTTTCTAGGGAGTTTTTCCTAGCCACTGTGCTTCTATATCTGCATTGTTTGCTTTTTGGTGTTTTAGTCTGGGTATCTTTAATGTAAAGTTAATTGTATTGATTGATTGCCTGTATATGCTTCTATTCATGTCAGTAACTCTAAATCTGAATATGACTTTGGAAGGAATAGGAAATTGTACCTTAAGCCAACACTTTTTCCTGGTCTTTCCTGCTGGGGACAGGGAGCTTCAGGTTTGAATTAGGAATATTAACAATAATTAGTGCCCACATTTATGAATGATATTCAATTTTGGTTAGCTGTGTATCTCTGATTGAGAATTGCTGATGATCTACAACACATATTTAGAAGCAAGTTACAATGCAATGTTTTGTTAGCACAGACTGGAATAGGTTCTGGAATTCATCCGATGGCATTTCTGAGCATTCCACATTGCATATCCCAACCGGAAGCCATGGATTAGAGGCAACAGCTGCAACTGAGCTAAAGGCTAGAGCTGCCGCTTTCAAGGAGCGGGACACAAACTCAGACACTTATAAGAAATCCTGCTATGTCCTCTGACGAACCATCACATTGATACCAGAAGTGTATAGCGGTTGCAAGTTCGAATCCAGCGATAGAGTCACGCCCTGATCTGTTTCACCTGTCCTTGGGCTTGTCTCCACCCCTCTCCAGGTGTCGCCCATCTTCCCAATTATCCACTGTGTATTTATACCTGTGTTTTCTGTCTGTTGCTAGTTCGTCTTGTTTGTTCAAGCCTACCAGCATTTTGTCTCAGCCCCTGGTTTTCCCTAGTCTCTCATTTTCTCGTCCTCCTGGTTTTTGACCTTTGCCTGTCCTGACCCTGTACCCGCTCACCTGACCACTGCCTGTCTCTGACCCTGAGCCTGTCTGCCGTCCTGTGCCTTTGCTCCACCTCTGGATTACCGACCTCTGGCTAACCTGACCCTGAGCTTGCCTGCCATCCTGTACCTTGGCCTCTGCCCTGGATTACCGACCTCTGGTTGACCTGACCCTGAGTTTGCCTGCCATCCTGTACCTTGGCCTCTGCTCTGGATTATCGACCCCTGCCTGCTGTGACCTGTCGTTTGCCTCCCCCTGTGGTTACAATAAACATTGTTCCTTCACACAGTCTGCACTTGGGTCTTACATTGATTCCTGACAGAAAGTTTATTTTTGATTTTTTTGTCTTAAATCTATCCAAACCTGAACCCTTACCGTAACCATTTGGAGTTAATGCCTAACATTAAGAAATTGGAGTTAAGGCCTGAACTTAACCTTAAACAGTTTGAAATTTGACATTTGAGAAACATGGATTCATGTCTAATTCTGACATGAGACTGTGAGAGCTGGTAGCAAAATTCATGCCCGTGCAGGGCTATACTCTGTGGGCTCAGACAAAGTGCATTGCTCAGCAGGTCTGAAACGACATTGGAGTATAAACAGTGCAGATGATGTCAAAACCTCTGTGGATGGCTGAATCTTAAAGTTTATCCCTTTTTTGTTAACCCGCGAAGAAGCGATGTGAAGCTTAGTGCTCACGGCCCTCTCTGTAATCTCAGCACATTAAATATGCAGACAGAAGAACCATGCCTCCGTGACAATTATGCTGAGAGGAACTTTTAAATAGTCTCTGCTGTGTGTGTGTGTGTGTGTGTCTGTATGTATGTTACTGTCAGAGAGGCACTTTAAAGAACTAGTGTGAATCAGTCATTTTAAAGAGGAGGTTAGAGTTATTAAGTGTGCGCATGCAGTGTCAGGTAAAACTGTAGAAATGGAAGTGGCACTTTAAACTAAGCTATAGTTTGACTGCACTGCACAGCAGAGCACGAGCAAATGGCTCAGTTTCAAAATGATAGTGATCAATATAGTGATACCCGAGCCCTGTCCGTACCCTAGTTATTGATTCAAACCCGATTCATAATGTCGGGGCCCGTTGGGCTCGGTTCGGGTAGCAGAGCTCTGCCACAGAGCGCTTGCCAGCCTATCGCCGATGCTGTCAGAGTGATGCATTTTCCCAGCTCATAATAAATACATCAGTCCCACTTTCCCATTCGCCTGAAGTTATTTTAGAACCTTCTTGCAGCTTCATGCAGCGCTGCTAGACCAATGGCTGATGGGAACAGGATGGGAGAGCCTGAGAGATGGTTGGTCGGTACTCCTCCCTCCCTCCTCTGTCAGACACGAACTGGTTACTGTGTAAACATGAAGGACATAAAAGGCTTTTAGGGCACTGAGGCGTCAGACAGACAGCCAAATGGAGGGATGCATGAGATGGGATGTACTGTTTTGTCATTAATACAACAGTAGACCGACTGTACATGGTCTGTATGTGAAAGAGATGCACAAACTCAATCTAGAACTACGTAGCTATACTGAGTGCACAAAACATTAGGAACACCATCCTACTATTGAGTTGCACTCCGTTTTGACCTGAACAGCCTCCAATTCATCGGGGCATGGGCTCTACAAGGTGTCGAAAGAGTTCCATAGGGATGCTGGTCCGTGTTGGCTCCAATATTTCCCACAGTTGTGTCAAGTTGGATGGATGTCCTTTGGGTGGTGGACCTTTCCTGATACACATGGGAAGCGGTTTGAAAAACCCAGCTGCGTTGCAGTTCTGGACACACTCAAACCGGTGCGCCTGGCACCTACTACCATACCCTTTTCAAAGGCACTTAGAATATTGTTTGTCTTAACCATTCACCCTCTGAATGGCACACATACACAATCCATTTCTCAATTCTTAAAAAAAAATATATTTCACCCCTCCCCTCCCAAATTGAAGTCAATTGAACAAGTGATCATAGCTTTCACCTGGTCAGTCTGTCATGGAAAGAGGGACACCTAGTTAGTTGTCCAACTGAATGTATTCAACTGAACTGTGTCTTCTGCATTTAACCCAACCCCTCTGAATCAGAGAGGTGCGGGGAGCTGCCTTAATCGACGTCCATGTCTTTGGCACAGTGGGTTAATTGCCTTCCTCAGAAAGACTGATTTTTACCTTATCAGCTCAAGAGATTTGATCCAGCAACCTTCTGGTTGCTTTTGTACAGTGTAAATCTATCCTTACCGCTCTCCATTTAGTAAACTCTTTCTCTCCATAAAGATCCACCGTTAACTTTCTCGTCCTTCAGTCTCTTGACTGTCCATCTACTTATGATGATGAGCCTAATTACGTTTTTTAAATTAAATTTTAGAGCTTTTTTGGATGTTGATTTACAGCGCTTTAAGGTCCTTTATGTAATAAATAGCACTGTAAAAGTGATATAAATCACGATTATCTATCCAATCCTAACAGGTCTCTCCATAGGGTTGATGCTCTCGGTCTACTATACGGCTATCTAATCCAAGAGGGGCTATTACTGCTAGGATTTAGATCCCATGTCTCCATACACCAGAGGCATGTCAGAGATTATTCCACAGCGCTGTAATCACTACATGACCTCTCAAACGAGGTTCTGAGGACTCTGATAACATTCTGAGTAGTAGGAAGATGCGTTTAATGTACAACTGTGTGTTTCAGAAACAAACAAAAAACAGTTGTGTGAGGGTAAATCCATGGTTCAGCGTAGCATCCTCCGTGTTTTTTTTGCAGTTGGTCAATTGAGCCTATATTGAGGTATTTTGAGATATTTTTACGTGGACAGGGAACTCCAAAAATATCTGACCTCCATCACTTTAATTGGAATTTTACTTCCGGGTGCCTCAGTAAAGACCAAAATGTTTCATTTAGGGAGATTTTAATTTAGATACCCATAATGACCTAAATGAATCCCTCTCCCAATCCCTTCCCACATCCCCATAGCTTGATGGCAGGGAGTGCAAACAACTCACTCAAAAGCGATATGGATGTATCTACACAAATGAACTGCTCTAACAAGCTTGGACAAAACTGCTATTATTGATTAGCATTTACAGTAGAACTGCATACAATATAATACTGTATATACTTCACATCACATAAAATCTTGTGAAATTCTTAAAGAAACCGCTTGAATCTTGAATGGTTTTAAGAGAAAAAAGAATCCCTTTAATCCATACTCTGCAAATCCCTAACAGGTCAATAAGCTTTTTATCTTGTCACAACATGGACACCCAGTTAAAGATAACCTTTACCTAAGGTTTAAAGACAGTTCAAAAGCTTCCAGTGAGTACACATTTATAAATAAGTAAGATGTGTTATCGAAAATGTCAAACAGAAAATGTCATTCTAACTGATAATCCTACAAGTTGATCAAAAAACAGCAATAATTAACATTAAAACCTAACTCGGGATTTCATGTACCATGTTAAAACTAGTTTATTCCCACACTGACACGTCTCCACATTACACGTTTATCAGAAATCAGATGCTCCTTCTCCTCAAAGTGCATCTCAACTAACCAAAACAGAGACATGATGCCATCTTGTGTTAAGAAGTGGTACTGCGAAACCATAATGAAATTACCTGCCGAGTAAGTGTGATCAGATGGCATCGATCCTGTCATCTGAGAATAAACCATGCCTACCCTCAGTGCCAAATGAAATATTTTCCAGCTATAACCAAATAGCAACATAATGATATGGCCAGCCAGAGTATTGCATTGAATACATTTTTATTAGTGTATACTTCATGTGTGTGAAACAGAAGAACTGACTGCTGTTGTACTTACATATTAATAAGTTATTTACAAATACAGTGCCTTCAGAAAGTATTCACACCCCTTGACTTTTTCCCACATTTAGGTGTGTTGCGGCCTGAATCACATGGGTTCGGATTTATTTGTATTTTTATCAATGTTGAATTCAGGCTGTATCAACAAATCTTGTAATAAGTCAAGGGTTATGAATACATTCTGAGGGCACTGTGAATACCAGTATGCGATGCGATAGGCAGATTGTTAGCATCAACACAATACACTAAACATAATTACATTAGTACAAACTCAGTAAACCATATAATGCCATCTATAATAGAAGGCACGAAAAGAAACACAAGAAAACATGTACTTTTTCATCAGGATGAACATATTCTGCAATCCAAAAAGCTCATGTTGGAGAATAGAGGAGCATGGCAAGGTAAGTAGCCAAAGTAACATGTGAGTGTGTGGAGAATCTGTTATTAGTCCTGAAACAGTAGATGACGGTCCCAAGTCTTTTACCCGTGGATTTGCAGGTGTGTCTTCAAATGGCCTGCCTGGGTGAAAGCCTTTCCACACACTGTACACTGAAATGGCCTCTGGCCTGTGTGGATAACATAGTGTCTTTTCAATTTCGAGGGAGCATCGAAGCTTTTGAAACAGATGGCGCACTGATACGGGCTCGCCTGTCTCTCTTTCTCTAAATGTCTCGGAGAACACCTGTGGTGATTCAGTTTCCTCTTGGTGGTAAAACAGTGACTACAGCCTGCGCAGACGTGAAGGTCGTTGGGAGGTTCTGACTTATATGGAACATTCAACTCTGACCTAAGGCCATCCTCTAACCCGCCCTCCTCTTTAGCACCGTATTGTGAATTAGGTCTATCCTCCAGATACAGAACATGCTGGTTAGCAATAGGATATGCCTGTTTGTTTTTGGTGGTTTCTTGGTGATATGAATAAGGGCTTAACCAGTTAGGAAGCTGGGGGTGGTTTTGCTGCCCATAATATTCATGCGAGGGAAACTTTTCCACATGTTTCTCCTCAGCAATATTCCAGTTATTCTCAGACTTCATGCTTTTCACGTCTTCTGACTGTTCAGGGGTTGGGGTTGGTTCATGCTTTTTGTGGATTTCTGTTGATTGGTTTGCGCTTTCTGTTAAACAGAAGTGATTGTATGATTCACCACCATGACCATTTTGTCTGTAATTTCCAAAACCTTGACTTGGGCCTGGTTCATCTTGATGAAGACCTGCTGCAAAGATGTGTCCCTCCGAAACAGTCCCATCCTCTAGGGGAATAATGTCCAGTTGAGCCAAGTTGATGTTCCTCTGTTGTTCATCCCCATGCAGTGTGGCCTTATTATAGTGGACCTTCGCGTGAGACTGTAGATGGCAGAGTTGTCTGAAGGACTTACTACAGGCGGTACATCTGAAAGGCTTGATGCCCATGTGGACTAATAGATGTCGGGAGAGTTTAGAAGGATAGTCAAACTTCTTCAGACAGGCCATGCACTGGCACACCCCTGATTTCCTAGATGCAACAGGAAGCAGTGTTTGGCTGTCGACGCCGTTTGTTGGGGGGCAGTTGAACTGAGCTAGAGGGACAGCAGAGAGATCACCGCCACTCGATAAAGTATTTTCACTTCTATTACGGAAGACTACGTCCTTTCCATTTGAACATGGGGTCCTTTTCAGTCTTGAAAAAGACTTGGTCTGCCTGTCTTCATTATGACTAATAGAGGGTTGAGCCTCTTTCCCTTGTTCATGAACAGACTGGTGCACCTTCAGATGAGCTTTTTGTCTAAACGTTTTGGGACAAGTGGGGCACTGAGAGGACCTTTGTCCTGTGTGAACCAGGGAATGCCGCTGTAGCTTGGATGGAGCTCCAAAGCGCTTTGAACAAACTGGGCAACAATAGCGCCCTCTGCCATGGATTGTGGGTTTCTTTTGAAAGATGCAACTCCTTTGTTTAGATTTGCCTATTAGTGAATGGTGTGTCGGTGTGCTGTCAAATACATCACTGGTCTTCTTGTAGTCTGTCTCATGTCCTTGTCTGAAAGATACTGGCTCTGCTGAAGACTTCCTGTCTGTGTCAGTGTCCAGTCCAGGTAGCAGCTTCTCACTGGGGTTCCATGCAGGTTGTTGAGCACCATAGTTGGAGAGACTGTGAGTGGAGCAATGACTGAAGGTAGGTCTGACAGGTAAAGCATACTGGCTTAGGAAGCAATCAACTTCATTGAGGCCTCTGCAGGCTTCCCGAGGTTGAGAAACATGGTCTAAATGTTCACTTTGATTTCTCTTCACCGCAGAAACAGGCTTGTTCTTTAATATAATATCCCTTGGTTGGTCGGGTGTATCTTCTACTCTTTTCGAAAAAAATTCACTTTTTATGTGGTGGGCCTTCATGTGAGTCTGTAGATGGCAGAGCTGCCTGAAGGACTTACTACAGACGGTGCATCTGAAAGGCTTAATGCCCATGTGGACCAACAGGTGTCGGGAGAGTTTGGAGGGATAGTCAAACTTCTTCAGGCATATCATGCACTGATTTTCCCTTGCCTTACGTGTGCTTGTATGTGTGTGGTCTGTGCGATTCGACACAGGCGACTTGTTTCTGTTGTCTGGGGAGCGAGTGAGGACAATGTGCTCCTGTGATGCATGTTTTGCACCGTCATGCAATATTTCTGATAAGTTGTATAAACCTTCAACTACATCTAGTTGTCTCTTACCATTCAGCTCTGTGTTGTACGTTATAGACATTTTAGAGTTTTGGAAATATACTTTGGAAGCACAATTAGTTTGAGGGGGAAGGTAGGCCTTACTTGTATTATTTAACTTATGAGGGTGCACAGCAGTCTCTGAAACTTTATGAGTTTGTTGGTGGACTATCAAATGTCTCTTCTGTTTAAATCTCCTTCCACACATGATACATGGATAGTTCCTTGGCCAGGTTTTTGATCGCTGGGTTGGGAAATAGATTTGAGACTTTGTCGTGGTAGTGAAGAGTTCTGCGACTTGGCGACCCCAGAGTGAATGCTGTAGTGTACCTTTAGATGGGCCAGCTGCCTAAAAGCACGCCGGCATAGGTAGCACTGAAATGGTTTCTGGCCTGTGTGAATCAGGCAGTGCCTCTTTAATTTGGACGGGGCACTGAAGCACTTAAAGCACTCAGGGCATTTATGAGAGTTTGAATTCTCAATTATTTTTGTACGTTTGGCCACTGTTTCATCTCTGGAGGATCTATCCTCATGCAGTGTCTGTTTCTCAGGTTCACTCCAGTCATCGTGGTTCCTCATTGCCTCAAACCTCTCGACCGCAGAGTGTAGGCGATTGAGTTCAGCGGTGCCGCAGAGTGGAACAGAGAGATGTTTCCTCAACTCTGTCGACAGGTGCAGTTGGACTGATGCCCACCTCCAATATGCCCTCTGCACCAAATGTGTCCAAGGAGCCTGTCTGCAAACATGCATTTGAGTTATCTATCTTTATAGGAGAGTCATTTTCATATCCACTTGGATGCAAGCTAGGCTTTACATTGCTCTTCCGTTCAATATGTTTTGGATAAAGGTGTGTGTTAATATGGAGTTTCAGGTGTGCTAGTTGCCTAAATGCCTTTTCACAGAGGTGACACACAAATGGTCTTTGTCCTGTGTGCGAAAGGATGTGCCTCTGTAGTTTGGATGGAGCAGAAAAGCATTTCAAGCATGTGACACACTGATAATTCTTGCTTTGTGGCGTCTTCTCCATAACGCCAAAGGCCTCCTGTGTTCCATGATGCCTGGCTAGCATTGTGTCCACAAACAATATAGTATTATTTCCACTCGTAGGATGTTATCCTTCTAGTTCCTCTGTTGTACAGCCCAGCTGCCAATATGGGAGGACAACATCTGTAGTGAACAAATCATTTAGTCATTTACAAATATTGTAAAAAATTATAGTATTTGTAAACTAAATTGCCAACACGGGCTACCTTTATATGCAATAAATTATATCGAACAGAAAACAATTTTAAACATTCGCTAGCCATGTGAGACGAGATTCCCTAAAATCATTCCACTTCGATAGAGGTACGACCGGAAGTGACTTTTAGTTGCAGGATAGGAGAACATTTTAGCTAACACAAGCCTTTTCCTAACCTTAACCTAAGTCTTCTAATCTGCCACGTTAATTATCCTAACCTGCTGAGTAAATTATACTAACCTACGGAAAAGTAATTTCCGGTCGTAGCTGTACTCCCTCTAGTAGGAACCTGCTCTTATGGAATCTCAACATGGGAGGCTGGTTGCTTTTGAAACAGCTAACGTTAGCTTAGCTAGCTACTAAAACATGTATGAAACACAATTCATTGATTCGACTCATTTCTGCCAACTCACCATATGGCAAACTTTATAAATTGCTAAATCACGTCTAACGAACTAATAATTAAGTAATAAATACCGTTATTATTTTTAATAAACAAAGAATTAGCTTGCTATATGAGCTAACACTTCCAGCTTCCCCAAAACAAGCTTTAAACTACCGTCCATGATAAGTGCACGGGCGGAAACGTATTCGCCATTATTTGTTCCCGGTCGTTTTAGCTACTGCAGAATGCAATTCTTTGATCATTTAAATGTGATCAGATTATCTGATTAATCCGATTGTATGCAATAATTGCTGTAGGCTATGGGTTCGATTTGATTTTAGACATTTTATTTTACAAATGACAAAAGTAATAGCCACTATTTTATTCGATGAAATTAAAAACTATTTCATATAATACAATATAAACAAAAGAAGAACAACCTAACAGGAAGGCTTTAAACACTCTCGACCACATCGCTCATAAAGGACAGTTTTAACTCAGAAAGACAGACAGTGGCTGTCCCCAAGTTTTTTTTCTGTTGAGGCAGCACAATAAAATATTCAGTAGCCTAATCTGATTTACTCCTGAAAATTCACAGTGACAATGGGTCAGAGCTGCCAACTCTCACGCATTGGCCGTGAGACACACACATTTGACCCTCTTCTCACGCTCTCACTGCACACCTCTTATATTTCAAGTACTTATTTCAAGTAAAAGTACTGCTTTTATTTTTCTAATTAGTCCATTGTATCGTCAGCGCGTACATTTTTCAACTGTGCTCCAAATCGTTTTGAAATTTCGTCCGCAATTTAACTTCACGATCATTGTCCTGTTTTGCTACAGCCAGGGTTGCCAGGTAAAGTTAATATCCAATGACCACTCAAAACCCGCACAAAGGGCATAATAAAAATTTGGCAAAAAAAGAAAAACGTAACACAAATTATACAATAAACCCTTTTTTCCGTAACGTTATCAGGCCAGATAAGAAGGAATATCGTAGTAACTTGCAATGACGTTAGAAGCTAAATTCGCTTTTCCTCAAATTATTATTACTTATTTTATTATTTTTTATATATTTAAAAAAAAATCGAATACAGATCAACCATTTACATTCTTACATCATACAAAACAGAATGCAGGTATTAATGAGAAAATACTGGGGAAAAAAACAAACAAAAAGATAAATAAAATAAAAAAAAAATCGACTGCAATTGTAATCACTCTGAAAAAATCTTAATGTAATGATTTAGGAAAATGTTATCCTTGTTATTGTTCACCAGGGTTAATGTTCACCAGGGTTAATGTTTTAATAAGATAGTTAAATTCAATCAAAAGAATGTGTAATTTTGGTAAAGAATTTTGGAATTTTTGTTTGTGTATAAAGTATTTGGCAACAAGAATAAAAAAAATAACAATAATTTCAGTGGTCTTATTATCATTGCAATATTAACATATTATATCTTTCATGTCAAAAACATAGGCAGTGTTCATAATGGTAAATAAGTATTTTGCAAGGTTTTCACAAAATTCTGACTCAAATTTATAGTCAAAGAACAAGTGAGTCAGATTCTCACCTTCTTTTTCACACAAAATGCAGATATAATCAATTGCCACAAATTTGGATATCATAGAATTACATGGATATATCTTATGTAAAATTTTGAAATGCACTTCCTTAACTTTGTTTGGTATACATTATTTGTAAGGCCTTAACCATGCATTTTTCCAGACAATGCCAGGGATAAGCATGTTCCAGAAAAACTTTCCTCTCGGTGTAAGTTGGTTTTGTGAATGAAGAATTTGTCTTATATATTTATTACAACAAGATCTCTCAAGTAAGCCCACGCCTTCCAATCTGAGTTCTGGATAAACTTTGTGATCATTCCCAAAATTAAGATGAGTTTTCATAAGTGTAGTTAGACCACTGGGAATGGCTTTGATCACAGAAATAAACTATCTGAAAGGTATTGGAAACTCTTTCAATGTTATAAATTGTTCATATGTGAGAATATTACCCTTGTTGTCGAAAATATCAAAAACAAAGTCAATATTCCTCTCATGCCAGCTGGGGTAGAACAAGGACTTATTCCTTACAGTTATGTCTGAATTATTCCACAAAAGTGCTTTATGTGAGGAAAAATTGTGCAGGAAACATATTTTCCAGGCCATTAAAGCTTATTGGTAAAACCTAGCCAATTTAGCAGGTAATCTTTCAAGAATATAATTACATTTCAGTAAAAATTAAAGACCTCCCAATTTATTAAACACATTATTTGGAATGAAATACCATATTGAATCAATATTGATCAAATTTATGTCAACAAAATCCAACACTTCTCGGCCGCCTTCAGCTCTTTTGTTAGAAAGGACAGATTTTTTTTAGTTTGTGAGACTTATTTTTCCAGATGAAGTCAAGAAAGGTCTTATTAATCTCTTTTACAAGTAGCTGGATTTACACATAACGATATTGAGGGATACACAAAACGAGACAGTCCCTCTGCCTTGGTTTTCCTCAAATTAATAATTACTGTGAGCTAGGACATGACAAAATAAAGGAATTTCAATATGTCACAAGAGCAAAGACAATTTGCCCTTATTACACTCGCCAGGTCATTTTCCATCAATGGATGTTGATTTAACTCGTTTGACTACTATGATTGAGCAATAAGGCACAAGGGTGTATGGTAATTGGCCAATATACCACAGCTAAGGACTGTTCTTATTCTTGACGTAATGCAGAGTGCCTGGATATAGCTGTTAGCAGTGGTATATTGGCCATATACCACAAACTCCAGGGTGATATTATTGCTATTACGCTATTATTGCTATTATAAGCTGGTTACCAACATATACTGAACGCAACATGTAAAGTGTTGGTCCCGTGTATGGACAGGGCTCGGGTATCACTAAATTGATCAGAAAAATGTTGTAGCTGGATCATTTGCTAGTGCTCTGCTGTGCAGTACTGTCATACAGTATCAGACTAAGATCATAAAATGGTGTCAGAAGTGCTTCAACCTCTTCAAATACCCTGAAAGATCCCAGAAATTGTCCATGTGCAGAAAAAGCTTTTTCTCTCAAATTTTGTGTACAAATGTATTTACATCCCTGTTAGTGAGCATTTTTCTCCTCTGCCAAGATAATCCATATCCACCTGACAGTTGTGGCATATCAAGAAGCTGATTAAACAGTATGATCATTACACAGGTGCACCTTGTGCTGAGGACAATGAAAGGCCACTCTAAAATGTGCAGTTCTGTCACACAACACAATGCCACAGATATCTCAAGTTTTGAAGTAGAGTGCAATTTCTCTACCTTAAGCCGCCTCCAATGTCATTTTAGAGAATTTGGCAGTACGTCCAACCGGCCTCACCACCGCAGACCATGTGTAACCACACCAGCCCAAGAACTTCAGATTGGGCTTCTTCACCTGCGGGATCTTCTGAGACCAGACAGCTGAGTATTTCTGTTTGTAGTAAAGCCCTTTTGTGGGGAAATACTCATTCTGATTGGTTGGGCCTGGCTCCCGAGTGGGTGGGCCTATGCCCTCCCAGACCCACCTATGGCTGCGCCCCTGCCAAGTCATGTGAAATCCATGTATTAGGGGCTAATGAATTAATTTAAATTGACTGATTTCCTTTTATGAACTGTAACTCAGTAAAATCGTTGAAATTGTTGCATGTTGTGTTTATATTTTTGTTCAGTATAATTACCACAGTTAAAACATTTTTTTTTGTTATACTCATGGTATATGGTCTGATATACCAAGGCTTTCAGCCAATCAGCATTCAGGGTTTAAACCAGGTTTATAGTAGTAAATAAATCCATTTGTTGCATGTGCATAACAATAGATAAATCCAACAAGAGAGTTTGAGTGATGAAAGTTGGACAGAGGATCTCGAAATCTCTGAGCGAGAAACACATGGACGAACTTAAAAAAACGAATGTTAGGCCTTTTCTTGCAATTGTGTCATATGTTAAGATTACAACCTGTTATAAATGGCCCATATGCGTGATTGACTTGTCATTTCAACAGGTACAGACTAAAAACTGGGTTTATGATTGTAATTCAATTTTGCCATGTTTTTTTTAGATAAAGGCAGGTAGTTTATCGCCCCTGATAGGCCTACATCTCATTTCAGATAGTCTACGATTATGAGGTAATTGCTTGTGTTTCCCAATAGCCTGCTGGAATAGGCAACTAAGGATGGGGTCATAATTTCAATCACTGCATTAAAGATCAATCATATGCATATTAACTGAACATGCGTGTCAAAAGCCAGTGTTAATTTAAACACGACTTCGTCTCGGGGATAACAACACCCATGCCAATATATCCTCCAAACACCGGCTTCTCGGGCATTATCACTAAAATATACAAATATAAAGCCTAATCTGACTACTTTAACCATCAATCTAATGCGCTCTAATAACTGATCTGCAATTGCGATAGAGCTTTGATAACTTCCACTTTAACTAACTAAACATTTCCATGAATAATTACATAATACAAGGCTACAACAACAATAAACTAGACTATTTATTAAATTGCTTTGCAAGCTCCAGGTAGGCTACACAAGTGGCACATTGATTTGCAATGACTCCGGTAATACCGTCATTTCGACATATTTATTGTATGAAATGGTAGCCTACAATTGCCTACAATGGCATATAAATTAATAGTCTACTTGATGACCAAGAGGCAACTGTATCATTCTTCACATTTATTGAGTACGTTTACCCATAAAAAGAACCACGCAGGCAACATTAGAATGTAGTTTAAACCCACCCCCGAGTGGTGCAGCGGTCTAAGGCACTGCATCGCAATGCTAAAGGTGTCACTACAAATCCTGGTTCGATTCCAGGCAGTATTCTAACCGGCTGTGATTGGGAGTCCCATAGGGCGGTGCACAATTGGCACAGCGTCGTTCGTCTTTGGCAGGGGTAGGCCGTCATTGTAAATAAGAATTTGTTCTTAAACTGACTTGCCTAGTTAATTAAATAAACCCTTCAGCGATTTTATGTAGTGCTCCCAAAGTCGTTTTCCTGTGCTTTGTCTCCTTTCTTGATGTGCATCAGTTCTAGCGTGTTAATGTGTTTTATGGAGAAATAGTAGGAAATAGGTATAAAGCCTACCTACAACTGCTACAAAATTGTCATGACGTGCGGGAGTGCTACACGCTCTCCTCTGCTCACGTGACTCAGCCAATAACTGTAGTGCGTTCTCAACACACCCCACCGGCCCTCCCCACCTCTGACACTCACTCAGGTAACAGCTGAACTCACTGCCTTACAGACAACAGCACGTCACAGTGAAATATATATAATTAAGAGACATTCCATGGTGGCAGCGGTGTAAATTAGAAATAGCCCAAAACCCCATAACCAATACATGTTCACCTGCGATATCGTTTTCAAATTAGCCAAATATTTGTAAAAAGACAGATATGGCAACCCTGGCCATAGCACTGTGAACCACGGCACATTGAATCATATGAGTGGTCTAATTATGAACGGGATCAAGGGGATTGGATGCATGTTTTAATGAAACGCCCCTCAAGAGTGGAGCTGAATGGACAGAGAACAATCTAAACTTAATTTATAAACTGTAAAAGAGCGGCACGGGAAGGCAGTTTTATGTGTAATGTTTGCAACAAAACAGAGCTGCCAACTCTCACGCATTGGCCGTGAGACACACCATTTGACCCTCTTCTCAGGCTCTCATGGCACACCTCTTATATTCAAATTCAATTTCAATTTGAGGGGCTTTATTGTCATGGGAAACATATGTTTACAATGCCAAAGCAAGTGGAATGGATAACTATCTCATCCTGGAATATACAAGGTCTGAGGTCATCTGCCTTTGGCCCAAAGAGCAGGAACCCAGACCTCATCAAAGAAATTGGAAATTCAGACATTGTCATCCTACAAGAAACATGGTATAAAGGCGACGGACCCAGTGGTTGCCCTCTAGGTTACAGAAAACTGGTAGTCCCATCCACCAAACTACCAGGTGTGAAACAGGGAAGAGACTCAGGGGGGTATGCTAATTTGGTATAGAGCAGACCTGACCCACTATTAAATGAGTCAAAACAGTAACATTTTACATCTGGCTAGAAATTAATAAGGAAATTATCTCAATAGGGAAACATGTCCTCTGGTATGCTACCTATATCCACCAATAGAATCCCCATATTTTAACGATGACAGCTTCTCCATCCTAGAGGGGGAGATCAACAATTTCCAGGCCCAAGGACATGTACTAGTCTGTGGCGACCTACAGTAAATGCCAGAACTGGACAATAACCTGACACCCTCAGCACACAGGGGGACAAACACCTATCTGGAGGCGACAACATTCCCTCCCCCATATGCCCCCTAAACACAACTACGACAACATAACCAACAAATACAGGTCACAACTCCTGCAGCTCTGTCGGACACTGGGTATGTACATAGTCAATGGTAGGCTTCGAGGGAACTCCTATGGTAGGTACACATATAGCTCATCTCTTGGCAGTAGTACAGTTGTGGCCAAAGGTTTTGAGAATGACACAAATATAAATTTTCCCAAAATCTGTTGCCTCAGTTTGTATGATGGCAATATGCATGTACTCCAGAATGTTATGAAGAGTGATCAGATGAATTGAAATTAATTGCAAGTCCCTCTTTGCCAAGCAAATGAACTGAATCCCCCCCCCCAAAAAAAATAATTCCACTGCATTTCAGCCCTGCCACAAAAGGACCAGCTGACATCATGTCAGTGATTCTCTCGTTAACACAGGTGTGAGTGTTGACGAGGACAAGGCTGGAGATCACTCTGTCATGCTGATTGAGTTTGAATAACAGACTGGAAGCTTCAAAAGGAGGGTGGTGCTTGGAATCATTGTTCTTCCTCTGTCAACCATGGTTGCCTGCAAGGAAACACGTACCGTCATCATTGCTTTGCACAAAAGTCGCTTCACAGGAAAGGATATTGCTGCCAGTAAGATTGCACCTAAATCAACCATTTATCGGATCATCAAGAACTTCAAGGAGAGCGGTTCAACTGTTGTGAAGAAGGCTTCAGGGCACCCAAGAAAGTCCAGCTAGCGCCAGGACCGTCTCCTAAAGTTGATTCAGCTGTAGGATCGGGGCACCACCAGTACAGAGCTTGGAATGGCAGCAGGCAGGGGTGAGTGCATCTGCATGCACAGTGAGGCAAAGACTTTTGGAGGATGGCCTTGGAAGCATCTTCTCCCAACCATCCAGGAACAGTTTGGTGATGAACAATGCCTTTTCCAGCATGATGGAGCACCTTGCCATAAGGCAAAAGTGATAAGTAAGTGGCTTGGGGAACAAAACATCGATATTTTGGGTCCATGGCCAGGAAACTCCCCAGTCCTTAATCCCATTGAGAACTTGTGGTCAATCCTCAAGAGGCGGGTGGACAAACAAAAACCCACAAATTCTAACAAACTCCAAGCATTGACTATGCAAGATTGGGCTGCCATCAGTCAGGATGTGGCCCTGACAGCATGCCAGGGTGTATTGCAGAGGTCTTGAAAAAGAAGGGTCAACACTGCAAATATTGACTCTTTGCATCAACTTAATGTAATTGTCAATAAAATCCTTTTACACTTGTGAAATGCTTGTAATTATACTTCAGTTTTCCATAGTAACATCTGACAAAAATATCTAAAGACACTGAGGCAGCAGACTGAGGCAGCAAAATGTATATTTGTGTTATTCTCAAAACTTTTGGCTATGACTGTACTGTAGACTACTTTATCACTGACCTCAACCCAGAGTCTCATAGAGCGTTCACAGTCAGTCCACTGACACCCCTAAATGATCACAGCAAAATAACACTCTACTTGAAAAGATCTTTGCTCAATCATGAGGCATTGAAGTCAAAGGAGCTGAATAATATTAAGAAATGCTATAGATGGAAGGAGAGTAATGTGGATATCTACCAAAAAACAATTAGGCAACAACAAATTCATTCCCTTCTTGACAACTTCCTGGACAAAATATTTCACTGTAATAGTGAAGGTGTAAACATTGCATTTGAAAACCTAAACAGTATGTTTGATCACTCAGCTTCTCTATCAAAAAAATATAAATTAAAGCAGACAACAAAAACATAGAGACCCAGAAAACCTGAGCCTACGGCTTCACTGTGGTTAATCACTAAAACAATACAGAAATACACTATGGAAAAAGAAGGAACAGCACGTCAGAAATCAGCTCAATGTACTTGAAGAATCCATAGAATATAACCACTTCTGGGACTCAAACAAACAACAACACAAAGAGTTATCTATTCACAACAGATATGTATGGATAAGCCACTTCTCCAATATTTTAGGCTTACAAAGAACAATCAGCAAAAACATATACATGATCAAATACAAATCTAAGAATCAACTATTAAAGACAACCAGAACCCACTGAACCAAGTACTGATCACCTGAATCCACAAAGGTGGAGACAAATTTGACCCCAATAATATGTGTCAACAGCAAACTTGGGAAAACGTTCTGCATTATATCATTAACAGTAGACTTGTACATTTCCTCAGCAAAAACAATGTTCTGAGCAAATGTCAAATTAGCTTTTTACCAAATTACCATACAACAGACCATGTATTCACCCTGCACACCCTCATTGACAAAGAAACAAACAAAGGCAAAGTCTTTTCATGCTATGTTGATTTTAAAAAAAGCTTTCAAACTCAATTTGGCATGAGGGTCTGCTATACAAATAGTTGGAAAGTGGTGTTGGGGGAAAAACATACAACATTATAAATTCTATGTACACAAACAACAAGTGTGCGTTTAAAATTGGCAAAAAACACACATTTCTTTCCACAGTGCCGGGGGTGAGACAGGGATGCAGGTTAAGCCCCACCCTCTTCAACATACTGTATATACAGTAGGGCAAAAAAGTATTTAGTCAGCCACCAATTATGCAAGTTCTCCCACTTAAAAAGATGAGAGAGGCCTGTAATTTTCATCATAGATACACTTCAACTAAGACAGACAAAATGAGAAAAAAAATATCCAGAAAATCACATTGTAGGATTTTTAATGAATTTATTTGCAAATTATGGTGGAAAATAAGTATTTAGTCACATGAACCCCCCCAAATCCAGGTTATTAGGCAACAAAATCGGAAAAATGCCACCGGGGTGAATACTTTTGCAAGCCACTGTATAAGAAGAACATTTTCAATCACCCAGCACCTGGGAAAATAAATTAGGGGTGGCCAACTCTCCTGGAGAACAAGCAAGATTTTCTTCCAGCCCTATTTTAAAGAGATAATTCACCCAAATTACAAAATACCGTTACCTCGAAAGCAGTCTATGCACAAGGATACTGCAATAAATCAAACAACATTAATATAAAAACCTGATTGGTGTAGTGATAGCAGTCTCCGACACGTGTCACATACAACTGTCTGCATGAGAACAGGCATAAATCCCTGCTTCCCACCTTGCAACTGTTTCTGTCATTTGCCTGTCTCCCGATCTAACTTCATTACTGTCTGAATGAAGTTTCAAACCACCTAAAAACATGTCCAGATGTTCGTCCGCCTCTGTCGGTGTACCTGGATAAGAGCTAGGGCAGATCTTCTCAATACCACCTCCAGGTATCGTCGACAAGTGGACCGCCACCAGACTCTGGCTCCTCGCTGTCACGTCGGGCAGAGGTTATGGTTATCTACTCGGGACCTACCCCTCCGGGTAGAATCCCGAAAACTTTCCCCCTGTTTCAATGGTCCTTTCCCCATTTTCAGAGTCATTAGTCCCACTGCTGTCCGTCTGCTGTTGCCCCGTACCCTTTATGTTCACCCTACGTTTCATGTTTCCAGGATTAAACCCTTGTCTCACTGTCCTCTGTCCTCTAGGGCCGTCCCTCCCCTGTGTCATCGTTGGCCAGCTAGCGTATATGGTGAGACGCCTCCTGAGGTTTCAACCACGGGGCAAGTTGACTGGGAGGGCTATGGCCCGGAGGAGAGATGCTGGGTTCTGACTGAAAAAAATCCTGGACCCAGCCCTCATCTGCGATTTTCACCGCCGACACCCTGGTCAGCCAGGTACGTCCCTAGAGAGGGGGGTACTGTCCCGCCCTGATCTGTTTCACCTGCCCTTGTGATTGTCTCCACCCCCTCCAGGTGTCGCTTATTTTCCTTGGTGTATTTATCCCTGTGTTTCCTGTCTCTCTGTGCCAGTTTGTCTTGTATGTTTAAGTCAACCAGCGTGTTTTCCCCGTGCGCCTGTTTTTCTATTCTCCTTTACTAGTCCTCCTGGTTTTGACCTTTTCCTGTTTTTCTGGACTCCATTCTCATCTGCCTGACCATGACTGCCCTGACCTCAAGCCTGCCTGCCATTCTGTACCTCTGAAACTCTGAACTGGTTTTGACCTTTTGCCTGTCCACGACCATTCTCTTGCCTACACCTTTTGGATTGCTAATAAACATATTGGACCCTAACCATCTGCCTTCTGTGTCTGCATCTGGGTCTCGCCATGTGCCCTTATAAAAATCTTCCTGGGGGAGGAACCCCTGTCCCTCATCTAGGGACTGTGCCATGGGGCAATGGAATTCACATAGCAAATCTCACGCTAAGCTTTCTTCAAAAGTTGGCAGCTGTTTCTTGGGTGAAGCATGCACCATTTTCCTAGCCTGGTCCAAGATCTGTTTGTGCTTTTGCCTACTCTGTTGTCAGTGTCAAGCTAAATGTTTGTCAAGAGAGCAGAAACAGACTGGCACCCAGGCTACCATTTTCCCAATAGATATTGAAAACAGTAGCAATAAAGTCTAACCACTCAGTTCCTCTGAGAAAACATTTATCCCCACAGTTAAAAAGGTCAAAAGGACTGTAAAATCATGGTGGAACACTTGCAATGAGCTGGAAGTAAAATCAGTCAGAATGATTGCATAGACAAGAGAAAGCAAAGATTGTGTGAGGAGTCAAAAACCCTTCAGAGTCCTCAGGGCGTTTAACAGTAGAGGGGTGGTGAGATAATGTGTGTTTTAATAGATATAATTTGTGCCATTCTGTATTTGGAATAGCCTCAACCCAATGGCTAATGAGGGATCCAATTACCTCTCTAATTGTCATTCTGGGGAAATTAATTTAGCAGGAATTGCCATTTAAACATCATGTCACCTTATCCTTTTATGAGGGATCATGTTACAACATAGCTTTACATTTCGCTGATGCTTTCAGGCTGACATACAGTATCTTGAGTATATTCAAACAGTAGGATATTTGACAATAGTCCTATCCAACTTAAACCTTTTTTTTATATTGCCACAATGATGAACAACATTGTGAGGGCAAGTGCCTACTTCCCTTAAATCTGATAAATGTTTCTACAAATTCAAAGTGAGATTTTTTTGTTCTTCACAGTAAAAAATGTTTTTATCTCCCTGTTCCACTCCTTCTGCAGCCTGCCCCTGGGACATGACAAGCCCTGGACCCATCGCTCTTCCCGTTAAGCCCGCATCACTGTGGAATGATGCAAATGATGACAAATTCTTTCATCCCTCGTCATGCATGTGCAGCTAATCGGCATAACACATAGGGATGGACAGATCTTGGCACTTGGCTGAGGGGCAAGCTGCCTGATTGAATCACTCAGGAGTGGCTCCCTCGGACGTGCCCGTATCATGCTGCTGTCAGGCTGCTGAACCATCTCCTCAAGCAGGGCTCGATTGACTCTGATGCTAAACCCTACGCTCCTCTGGTACAGTGTGATGAAAACACATTATTCCCATTTGTCACAGAATAAGCCTGTCGATTACGTTCATATTTCATTCTTGTCTGTGACTGACAGTCTATGCCATGTCAGGGATTGTGCACTTTATGTTTCTGTGACTTGAACACAGTTCAGTTTGGAGTGAGGCCACTTATAATAGCCAATGTGTGCTTGATTGTAGATGCTAATTGACATGGCCTGCTGAGCATATTATATGTGTGTGTGTGTGTGTGTGTGTGTGTGTGTGTGTGTGTGTGTGTGTGTGTGTGTGTGTGTGTGTGTGTGTGTGTGTGTGTGTGTGTGTGTGTGTGTGTGTGTGTGTGTGTGTGTGTGTGTGTGTGTGTGGGCGTGGGTATGTGAGAGTGAGTGTTCTCTACATTTAATGTCACATTTGAGCTCATTGAAGAAAACCCACATTTTAGATGTTCCTCTTGCCTAAAAGAATAACCAGGGATGTAGAACATATTAGGTGTTTATTGCCGGTTAATTAACGGACCGTGCTCTCCGTGGTCCTTGGGACACCCACCAAAGTTGAATTTTAAAATGGTTAAGGTAATAGTTAAGGTTAGGGTTAGGTAAGGGTTATGGTACAGGTTAGGGTTAGGGTAGGGGTTAAGGTATGGGGTTTCGGGTAAGGACGTCCCAAGGACAGCGCAGACTGGTAATTAACTCATAGATGATGGCACATTATCATCACTAGGTGGCAGTAGTAAGTCACAGTGCAGTGGCAGTGCTCCACAGATAAATTACAAAGGTATGGCCTCATTCAGTATACAGTGGGGAGGCAATACAATTTTGCACAAAAAAGTAACCATCACTTTAGATGCTATTACTCTTACTTATCGCACAATTTTGTAATTAATAATACAATCACGAAGGTCGTGATTCAAAATTAATCAAAATTACAATTCAACCAAGACTGTAGACAGCTTCAGAACTTCTGTACAAGAACAAAAGCCAATGCAGGCTGTAGGGACACTTGTTTTTGGCACTTCCAAGCCTAGATATATCAACTTGTGCTTGTCCCTCCAATGAATTCATATCCACGACCGGTCTCATTTCTCCCGACATCGGCTTGGCCCGTGATGGATGTGACATTAACGGGAGACGAAGCTAGGGAGATGCGACGCCCCAGTCCAATAGTGGCATTTGTCACTGGCCTCCTCCCTGGCTATGCAGATTGGGCCAGCGACAGCGTTGTGGCCACTGACTAAGATTAATGACGACGGTGGCCCCGTCTTTGTTTCTCTGTGTGGCTGTCCTGCGCCAAACACAGTCCCCAAACATGACCCGTCTCACATTAACCCTTACAAATCTGTTCACAATATGCACAATGACAAGTAAATATTGGACACTGAGGCATCACATGGCTTGTATTGTGGTTTAGTTCAATGCTGAGGGATAAAAATACAAAAAATGTAGGCTATAATTCTATAACATTTAATGGAAGAAAAATAAGCATGTAGTGGTGTGTAAGCGATGCTATATAGCTGCTCTAAAGGCTACCTATATTGATTATGTGAGGTGTGCAATGAGTAAAGCAAATGAAAAAATATGTTTTAAAAACATGTGTATTATTTTTTCCCACGCAAAAACCTTTATTAAACCACGTTCACGACAAGGCCAACTGTGATCTGTATACCAAGCTGTGTTCATTTCTCTCTCTCTCTCTCTCTCTCTCTCTCTCTCTCTCTCTCTGTGTGTGGAAAGCTTAGAATTTTAGGATCACCCTGTTTCTATCCCAGCAGTTTGCAATGAAGAAATGAAATAACCTTAAGCTTTATGCACTGCTGCACAGAAAATGGTTTCTCTCTGACAGATGAGGTGGCTGTGGCTGGGGCTCAGATGGATGTGGAGGGGGGGGGGGGAATTGGGCTGCTTGTATCAGGCTGCTGGGATGCAGCACATTCCCCCAGTCATCCATCATCCGGCTGACACATCCACTTATATCTGCACCGCACACACATACAGATGTAATACTCTGTTTGATCATGGATCTCCCTATTGTTGTACAATGCACGCTCAGTGGAAGGGAGTATGTGTTTGAAAATGTCCCCATTCCAATGTGTGTGTGTGTGTGTGTGTGTGTGTGTGTGTGTGTGTGTGTGTGTGTGTGTGTGTGTGTGTGTGTGTGTGTGTGTGTGTGTGTGTGTGTGTGTGTGTGTGTGTGTGTGTGTGTGCATGCAACCTCTCGCCATTACAATAAAAGGGGAGGTTAGAAAAGGTTTGCGTAGTCATGGTAGCATAATCTATTCTTATTTACAATAAAAGTGACCACAAGAAGACACAAGACATTATTTACCATTTATTTCTATTAGGCATAAAATAATCTGAAACACAACCAAAACAAACAGCAAATGCATCCAACAAGTGAGTCACAAGCTTGATGTAATCATTGCGTGCTTGGAATACGAGGCCAAATACTAAACTTTTGATACACAATACTTTAATAGACAAATAAGTGCCCCAATACGTTTGGTCCCATAAAATGGTGGGACTATTTACAAAAATTGCTGGAATTTCTAAACAGTTCACCCGATATGAATGAAAATACCCTCAAATTAAAACTTGCAGTTTACACTTTAACCTCATAGTCATTGTATCATTTCAAATCCAAAGTGGCAGAGTACAGAGCCAAAACAACAACAAATATGTGTCACTGTCCCAATACTTTTGAAGCTCACTGAAAATCACAGTGACACTTATTATCTCAAGTTACAACAACACTGACTGGTTTAGTGTCAGAGCACAGAGCTCATTACCATCTATGCATATTGGCAAGTCTCTCATGCATTGAGCCAGTACATCCCAGATGTTGTGGAGTCATCTGTCCTCCATGCCTCCCCATGCCCCCATGCTGTTCCTCCCTGCAGTGAGGGGAAATCAACCTCCACACTGCTGTCACTCCCCTGCCATGTCCAGCCTGCTCTTGACCCTCCTAGGGGGGTGTAGGTCTGGCCAGGACCTGCTGGAGCATGACAGGGGAAGCTGGCCAGGGGATGGGGGTCTCTTTGGGGGCTCGGATAGAATGTTTGACCCCACTGTAATAGGTGGATAGATCAATAACCCTAAACCAAACCCCAGATTTGATTTGGCTGTGGCTGACTGTCTCCAAGATGACAGTGTCTCCAGTGTGTTTGGATGAGGGTAAACAGTGGAGCCTAGCTGCCGTGGTGGTAGTGGCCCAAGGGAAGGGGCCTAATGTGGCCGGGGTGGTGATGCAGAGAGCTGCCTCCGGATCCCTGGGGGATATGAATGTTGATTAAACATGTGCTCAGCCTTGGATATTGAGTAATTGGACGTGGAGCAAATGTCAAGCGTTTGTTAATTTTGGCGTTATGCAGCTCTGGGTTTATGGGCTGTGATCAGGGAGTGAAGGGAGTGGAGAGAGCGAGGGCTAAGGGGCTGATGAGGCGTGACCTCACGGCATGGTGTTGAGGAGGAGTTTTTGCACGCCACGCAGATACAGACACACCCCAGATCTTAGAGCAAGTCAAGGGGTCTGGCAGAGTAGTTACAGATATATACTCACCAATCAGTTTATTAGTATCGGGTTGAACAGAACAGAACATCCTGAATTCTTCGGATCATTGTACAAGGTGTCGTAAACTTTCCACAGGGATGTTGGTCCATGACGGCATCACGAAGTTGCTGCAGTTTGGAAGGCGGTACATTCTTGCTGCAAACAGCCCATTCCATCTCATCCTAAAGATGCTCTATTGGGTTGGGCCGGGCCACAAACAGGCAAATAACGGCGCATTACAACAGTGGTGTACAGAACAACATTTCGGAATGCAGAACTCGTCGATCCTTGTCACGGATGGACTATTGCAGCAGACAAGCACACCGGGTTCCACTCTTATCAGCTAAAAACAAGAAGAAGTGGCTCCAGTGGGCACTCGATCACTAACACTGGACAATTGAGGAGTGGAAAAACATTGCCTAGAACCTGAAAGCAAGTTCAGCTTACTTGAGTGGCCTGCGCAGACCTCAACCCCAGACCACTCAGGCCACTCAAGTAAGATGAACTTTCTTTCAGGTTCTAGGCAATGTTTTTCCACTCCTCAATTGTCCAGTGTTGGTGATCGAGTGCCCAACTAGACAATATTGTGGGTAAAAATCCGAGGAGGACGGACATTTCTGAGATACTGGATCTAGTAGCGTGCCTGGCACCAATGATCATACCACGCTCAAAGTCACTTAGGTCACTCGTTATGCCAAGTCTAACGCTCAAGCGAACAGTAACTGAATGCCTCAATGCCTGTCTGCCTCCTTTATATAGCAAGCCAAGGCCATGTGACTCACAGTCTGTAGGAGTGAACTGTTTTTTGTGAATGGGGTGGTGTACCTAATAAACTGGGTGTGTGAATATACCCAATTGTGTCAACCTGAACTGTGGTAGCTCAGATTCTATTTCACATTCTCTTTTACAGCATGGTTCCAGCAACTACGGTGGTTGCATAACCAGATCGGCGCATTACAGCTCGGCTCAGCTCAGCTCAGCAGTGTGAAAAGGTTATTACAGTATAAATGTATATAATACAAGGAGAAAGTATAGTCACAAGCCACATATAAGGTCCTCACTTCAAAATCTACTGCCAACACCACAGCCCCTGCCCTTCTCTCTGCACCTTGAGAGAGAAGTTCTCCAGGTTTCTCCATCTTGTCTCAATGCAGCGTGCTCTAAATGTGAACCCTGGTCTTCCTTTATTCTCCATAGTCCAATCTAATGAGCATCCTCTCAGTCCCTGGATGCAGCGGGCTGTGACTCCTCTCTCTCTATCTCTCTCTCTCTCTCTCTCTCTCTCTCTCTCTCTCTCTCTCTCTCTCTCTCTCTCTCTCTCTCTCTCTCTCTCTCTCTCTCTCTCTCTCTCTCTCTCTCTCTCTCTCTCTCTCTCTCTCTCTCTCTCTCTCTCTCTCGTGCTGTCTGGACAGGTGTCTAACTGAATGATGAATGTCCCTGTTTCTCCCCATATAATTGGCTACTGGCTGTTTGGCCCGAGCCTGGCTCGATGTCTGCCGGGGCGGCCACCTCCATCTGTCAATCATCAACCTGCTGCAGCCTGGCTGGACCTCTGATAGTTATGCTAATAACCACCCCAACAAGCAGATTGGTTGGAACCTGCGCCGGACCAAGCAACCAAGCTAATCCATTACAGCTCTGACAGTAATAATCTCCCCCCAAACACAGGGTCCTGTGTGCTTAACGTTATTTGACCGTTCCTGTCACGTCAGCGCTGTTTGGCGAACCAGGGCAGATGATGGATGACCCGGACCAGAGCCCCCTCCCATTCATCACCTGCTGTCTGACGTTGATTTTGGGGCTCATCCCGTTTCGGTGATTTTATGTTACGCTGTGATTTTTAGATGATGTTTAATTAAGAAGTGTCCACCCACTATCAAATTTACTGGGAGGGTTGTGTGTTTGTTTGTGAGTACAGGTGTGTGCGTATGCATGTATAAGATGAAATGTACGTAAATATCAGATCAGTGGAGGCTGGTGGGAGGAGCTATAGGAGGACAGGCTCATTGTTATGACTGGAATGGAATTAATGGAACGGTATCAAACACATCAAACATATGGAAACCACATGTTTGTCTCCGTTCCATTTATTCCATTCCAGCCATTACAATGAGCCTGTCCTCCTACAGCTCCTCCCACCAGCCTCCACTGGTGCGTATGTACATGTGCTTGCATATGTGTGCGTATTTCACCTGCATTTCATCTTACCTTACTTGTAAAACAGTATCATATAACTACAGGACATAGGTGTGATAAGATATCAATGGTTTGGATTGAGTGTCCTCGCCTTCCCGACAAGCAGTTACAGCGTGTGTATCGGCGGACATGTTTATTTTAGAGAGTGATTGCACCAGGCTCACTGTGATAGATGTGATCAGAATGAAACAGACTCGCCTAACAAGGGCAAATCAACCGCTCCTGCACTGTGGAGCACACCGATTAACTCCAATGGTTTTATTTTCTTTTATAAATTGGGTGATTCGAGCCCTGAATGCTGATTGGCTGATTGGTATGACAAAACATGTATTTTTACTGCTCAAAAAAGCCAAGTCAACAAACAGATTACCGACCATTTCGAATCCCACCATACCTTCTCAGCTATGCAATCTGGTTTCAGAGCTGGTCATGGGTGCACCTCAGCCACACTCAAGGTCCTAAACGCTATCTTAACCGCCATCGATAAGAGACATTACTGTGCAGCCGTATTCATCGACCTGGCCAAGGCTTTCGACTCTGTCAATCACCACATTCTTATTGGCAGACTCAACAGCCTTGGTTTCTCAAATAATTGCCTCTCCTGGTTCACCAACTACTTCTCTGATAGAGTTCAGTGTGTCAAATCGGAGGGCATGTTGTCCGGACCTCTTGCAGTCTCTATGGGGGTGCCACAGGGTTCAATTCTCGGGCCAACTTTCTTCTCTGTATACATCAATGAAGTCACTCTTGCTGCTGGTGATTCTCTGATCCACTTCTATGCAGATGACACTATTCTGTATATTTCTGGCCCTTCTTTGGACACTGTGTCAACTAACCTCCAGATGAGCTTCAATGCCATACAACTCTCCTTCCGTGGCCTCCAACTGCTCTTAAATGCAAGTAAAACTAAATTCTTGCTCAACCGATCACCGCCCATCATTACTCTGGATGGTTCTGACTTAGAATGTGGACAACTACAAATACCTAGGTGTCTGGCTAGACTATAAACTCTCCTTCCAGACTCACATTTAGCATCTCCAATCCAAAATTAAATCTAGAATCGGCTTCCTATTTCGCAACAAAGCATCCTTCACTCATGCTACCAAACATAACCTCGTAAAACTGACCATCTATAAAATAGCCTCCAACACTCTACTCAACAAATTGGATGCAGTCTATCACAGTGTCATCCGTTTTGTCACCAAAGCCCCATATATCACCCACCACTGCAACCTGTACGCTCTCGTTGGCTGGCCATCGCTTCATATTCATCGCCAAACCCACTGGCTCCAGGTCATCTACAAGTCACTGCTAGGTAAAGCCCCACCTTATCTCAGCTCACTGGTCACCTTAGCAGCACCCACCCGTAGCACGCACTCCAGGAGGTATATCTCACTGGTCACCCCCAAAGCCAATTCCTCCTTTGGCCGCATTTCCTTCCAGTTCTCTGATGCCAATGACTGTAACGAACTGCAAAAATCACTGAAGCTGGAGACCCATATCTCCCTCACTAGCTTTAAGCACCAGCTGTCAGAGCAGCTCACAGATCACTGCACCTGTACATAGCCCATCTGTAAACAGCCCATCCAACTACCTCATCCCCATTCTGTATTTATTTATCTTGCTCCTTTGCACCCCAGTATCTCTACTTGCACATTCATCTTCTGCACATCTACAATTCCATTGTCCATGGCCTATTTATTGCCTTACCTCCTTTATCTTACCTCATTTGCATTCACTGTATATAGATTTTTATTTTTTCTACTCTATTATTGACCGTATATTTGTTTATTCCATGTGTAACTCTGTGTTGTTGTTTGTGTCGAACTGCTGTGCTTTATCTTGGCCAGGTCTCAGTTGCCAATGAGAACTTGTTCTCAACTAGCCTACCTGGTTAAATAAAGGTGAAATAAGTTTTTTTAAATTGCTTAATTCTCACTCAGCAGCTGTGGACTCTCACTCTGGTCCTTGGATATAATACCACTCCGCAAGCCTGTATGAGGAAAATTGTATTATTATTTTAGATCATAAAGAATCTTTGTTGAACGGCTCTGGAAATCCAAGATAAGAATAAGAAGAACAAAAACAAAGAACAAGAACAGGTAGGTAGACTTTCCCTGATCTGAAAAGGAATTGGATAATACAATGAATATTCAGTAGTTTAAAAGTCTTGACTTTTAAATTACATCAAATGTTTTTAACATTAACAATCGACATGAAAAGAGCATTGGGGAATTAAGTTTAAACTAAACCGAATCAGAAACATGTCTTTGGAACAAATGCCTGTTTTGTTATGGGATCCTGTCTGTAAAAACGCCAAAACCACCGTTCTGCATTTCTGTGTTGTCGGCTTCTGCGAAGATTTATGGGATGTGAGTGGTCTGGGCACGTTTGTTCTCTGGGATGACCCTGTCAGATCCCATCGCAGGCGGAGGGCAGAGGCATTTGTCACATGGACACGGCCGTGAGAGATTCTCACCACAGGATTTTATCCTATCCAAAGAGGAGGGAACCGTGATAGGGCCTAATGTTTTTTGAGCACGGCGCACACCCCTGACTCCTCTCAGAGAGACTCTGTCTTGGAGGTGACTAACCCAGGGGTCAGCTCAAACAAACAGCTGCACAGCACTACTCAGCACAGAAACTGTGGACACCTGTAATTCAAGCTTGAGCGAAAATGGAAGAATTTGCAATATAATTTACAGCGTTAAATGTAGAGCTCAAACAGCCCACTCACCAGCATGAGCTTGAGCCAAAATGGAAGAAAATACTGTATAATTTACAACACATATACACAGATTCCTAATGTCAATATCAGACTGAAATGGCTGTGGCGATGAACTCCTCTTTGGATTAAGTTCCTGTTTATAAATACACTGTGGCTCAGTCCTCCTCTGGAGCCTTGTCCTCTCTCTCAACCCCGACCGTTCCCCCGTAGAGGCCCCACTTTACCTCTGTCTGCCCGTTCCATCCGTCAGGCCCAACCCAGACTTTGTTGTCGTAATGGAGAACCAGATGAGCTCGGCGAAGTTGCTTGGCACTCACACTCACTCCTCTCTCTCAAATCATGCTGTTTGTATGTGGCTGCTATGAAAGTGAACTGTGTTTACGGTGATCAGGGGTGTATTAATTCTGCTGATTCTGTTGAAATATGTTTCTTAAATGCAAACAGGACAAAATGGGGATAAATATACTTGAATTTGTCCAATAAAAACTCTCATTTGCAATTGTTGGACTAATGATTACATCCTAGATCAGCTAGATGCAAGCAAGAGTGTGCAAGGCGATATTGAATCTATCACTGTCTGTAACCTTGATTACTCCAATTTTATCTCTCGACCTGAGCACTAGGCTAGGTTATAGCAACCTCATGACGGTTTTTCAGCGATGTAAACATTAACTGTAGCTGTGTTCCATGTTGTGTTCTGCACTTAAAAGACTCTGCGGGGAAACATGTGCGCTTAAAAAGGTACATTAAGGTGAAAAAATGGAGACGCGATTAACAATATCAAAAAAATGAACGCCGATAAACATGTTGCCTTAACGCGTTATTAACACGCTAACTTTGACAGCCCTACTTCTAAACGCATGTGCTGGGAACATCTGGATATTTTATCGTCAGATATTTTATCATCTGGTCAGACACATAACTTTTGTAACACTTGTTCGGCAAGGAGATGATAGCTAGAACATAAATTAAATAAATAATTTTCAACTCGTGAACAGGTCAGTAGAAAGCTATGGTGAACTAACATCTGAATGTCTAAATGTGCTTTTTAAAACAACAGTCCTTCCCTGTAGTATTCATTTGTCTTTTCGTCATCGTGCCTTAGACAATATGCCTAAACAAATCTCACTTCTATTACTCTCTGCCTCTCAGTGATTGCCTGATGACTTGACCGCTTGTGACAATTGTAGCCAAACAGAGGGGCCGGCTAATCAAAGTCATGTGCGCTTTCTGAGGTCCTGTTTTGACCTCTGACCTTTAATTTCTCATTAATTTGCACTGACATACAATATCTCATTTGTCAATGCTTTTCCCTATTCAGACTGTTCCACATGTGCGATTAATTAGGTTGCATGTTGGTTGCTCATTTAAACCTATTTTCAACCTTTTTGAGACTCAGTTATTAGACTACTAATGTATTTTATTTAATGTATTTTCTGTTACATTAACACAGGATTTAAGTGTTGTTACTACTCAGGATAAACATGAGTTAATAAAGTGCTGAGTATGGATTTACTTTTATTAACAATAGAGATGTAAATGTTTATGAGCTTGTGACTCAATGAACATGCAATGAATGATGTGCGAACACCAGAAGTCATTTCTGACTGAAAAACGATAGTAAACATTTATGGATAGGTGTTGTCATTTTACGGGCTCATCATGAGCCACTGAGGACAATAAAATAGGTGGTAAATGTGTCTAAATGAAGACGGGCTCAGATGTGGCAGCTGTAGTGTGAGAGGACGTCACATACACTGGACAACAGTGGAAACAAAGTTGTCAGGTGAATAACCTGGGACGACATCTGTCACTTTGATTCTCAGAGCAGCATCCAGTGTTGCTAGTTCACAGTCCAACGTGCCTATCTGAATTCGCCTCTCTCTCACCCTAATCCGAGTGAAAACTCTCATGTCCAGAGATCCCAGACGCAGAAGGACAGGGCTTGAGGGAGAGGCTGGACAGGATGAGAGAAACTCTCTAATATATAATCTTAAAATGGAGAGGAAGGGTGTCTGATGCCTTGGCTTAACCCGCTGATGTCAAGAGACATAGAAATGACATAGAAACATAACCACATATGACGCCAGAGACATTACACTGTCGTTAGGTAGTAAATCAATGTCCTCATCAGAATATTTTACATTCATAATGTACCAATATTACTGTATGCAACACTGTTGTCCTTTTTCTGGATCCAATGGAAAAGTAAACAGCATATACTGAATAGCAAAGTTAACATGATATTCAAGTAACCATGGCGATTAACTCAGTCAATTCTTGTGTGCCTTTAACCCCAAATAAAATGGCTGTTGAAAGACTACAGTAGTGTTAAAAATTCCAAATCCAGCCTATACGCTGTCTTTCTTTCTGAAGGGAAGGCGTTTCATTGAAGACATGAGGTCACCATTTGATATAGAATGACGTAATAGTATCTCCCTGCTTAGTGCCATGAGGCATGTCAAGGTTGATACCGAAGAGATGTTTAGAAGACCTGACACATCAAACATCACCATCCACCCTCTTATAAGAGTCCCATCCGAATGGCACTATGTATGCCCTGCTGGCCCTGCTCTCAACTTTGACCCCTGATCTCTGGCATGCATTTGCTGTAAATAAAACTGACGAGAGGACTGCTGCCGCCAAGCTGCACCACCTGATTTTCCTTATCCCCCAAAAATCTCAAATTTAAACACCAATCGCTCCCAGACAGAGAACTGAACCATGGGCTAAACATCTATCCATGTTGCAGGGAGTCTCAAAGAAACTTTTTTGCCGATTCCGAGAGGGGAGATATACACATATGAGATTGTGTTTGACAAGGCAGCTTCAGGGGTTTTGTCATGGCATGTCTGTAGATATTACTCAGATGAGCTTACCTGGGATCAGATGGTGGATGAAATCAAGGGGGTGTGGAGTAATTCTATGCTCGTATTAAGAGGAGACACATTACTGCAGCCCAGTAGTCAATGAAATGATTAGGGGTGAATGTTGTCATTACCGTTCAAAATCAACACGTCAATCAATAAATCATCAATTAATACTGCCATCTACTGAAATATCTTACCATTCAAATATCCCTATTTTTAATATATAGTCATGTGACAATCTGGGTAGATGACAATGTTACCAACTTAAAAACAAAACCTTCAACTTTTTGGTCACAAAAACATGTTTTATTTTTATATAGCCCCTAACTCGAACGTAACCTATAAGCACTGCTTTCTATACCCTACATGTGGCTGCAGTTAACTTGTTGACCCCCTGTTGATAAAGCCACATTTCCCACCAGAGGCTAGATTCTCACAGCATCTTCCAGGTTGTATGACTACCTATAGGGCCTGAGCCTGGAGACCTCCCTAGCCTGTTCTGGGCGATGTCAGCCTGCATCTGGGACATGGGTGCCTGGCCTGCTGCCGTGACAGGATGAAGACATGATTGAGAAGATGAGCTGGGTGAGTAGGCTGCGATTTTGTGACCAGAGGGTGAAATAAAACCACCCGCATCACCCTCTGACGATCCCTCCATTCCTTAATTAGAGAGAGAGAGAGAGCGAGAGAGGGAGCGAGAGAGATGAGGGGAGTAGTGTGTGTTGGACAAAAAGGGTGATAAAGGGAAAGAGAGATCCTCAGATTAGAAAAGACATTTGGTGTTATGGAATAAATGTTTTAAGGAGGGAGAGTTAGAGCAATTTCAGAGGGCACTTTCGGACTCGCTTGCCTAATATCTTTACCTGGCCATAAGATCATGGCTATAGTGTGTAGTTGGTTGTGTTGCATTGCAACGGTTTGGTAGAACATAATTGAACAGAGCATGCACCCAGTTTGCAAAGTTCATTGTTGATGCAAACTTGGAGAAAATACAGTGAATGCATAGAGAAACACGCCTTCATTTTATGAGTTACTGTTTTCCTGACTAACCATGCATCTTCCTCGTGTGTTAGTTCATGTAGGCCTATCTATATGGAATAAGTTAACTGGACTATTGTAATGAATTCATTACTCACTTATTACGGTTGTAGAGGCGCAGATTCCGTTTAGTTTAACAGAAGTGTTGGGAGTATTCCGCGCGCCAGTGAATGGAAGTGTTCTGAAAATAAGAGTTCTCTCCCACGTGATGTTACTTTCTGCGGGAGGGATGACCCATATTTCATGTGAATAGGCGCTTGTTTCCGGCAGCCTTCAAAACGCATTTGTCTTAACTACAGTCGGGAAAAGGCTGCATGCGTTTCAGTATGCTCTTTGTTTTTTGTGTGTTAAGTTGCCTACATCTGGAAAATACAATGGGTATCCAGACCTATGCAGTTAATTTATCACAATGATTTTTTTAGCTTGTATGCAGTGTAAACTATATTTCAATGTGTTTATGTTATGTGACTTTGAAATAATTATCTCCAATTGAAATACTTCGTGTCTTGGAAAATTCAACCGTCCAAACCTTTTGTTTGTTTGCGGGAGCAGATTTCGTTGATTTTAATTTAAATAACATGAGGATAACGGAAGAAATGTTGAACGTTTCTTGTCAAATGTATACTTTTCTTAGACCAATATCAAGTTAATTTACAGCTATCAAATGACGTATTACATAGGCTAAGGAATAAAGACAGCTCAGTATGATGGATTCAGGCCATTGGTCTGAAATGCATCGTGCAAAGCTGTATTTCTGTATTTTGAAAGGTATATATCTTGAAAACTTAATTACTGGCATGCTAACAGTTTGGGCACATATCAACCATGGACTAATGAAACAAACAAAAATAAATGAATTTGCCTTTAAGATGCTAATTGACACAGCGTATCAATTAAACACAATACATATTATCCATAAGGTTAGAATTAGGCTTACAAGTTATTTTGCCTAGGCCATCAGTTTTGATGTTTGACACTAACTTTTGAAAATAATTTCCAATAACCGACCCATTTGGTGCACAAATCACGATGCAGATTCTAGCATCTATTTTATTTCGAGAAAATAATTTCCCCGAGTTGTATTTAATTTGTGAACAATACGCGAGGAAAAAATCTTCACAGTATTGAAAATTTAGCGTCGCAAAAATAGAAATATGTATATAGCCTATTTGGTCTTATTCGTATCGAGTTGACAGAGGCAGAAGATGGAAAAGCGTGATTTTAAACAGGTGAAAAGTTCTTAAATGAAAGCTTAAATTGAATCTCACAAATCCAATGGTATCTTTTGAGGAGTTATGTCAAATGTTCACGGACGGTGGTATAATAGGTGTAATTGCTATTTGGTGTGAGCTAAAAACAGGACACGTCAATAATAGTAACTATTTCAAAAGGCATACCATTGATTAGGCCTATAATAAGTATCAAAATTACAAACAATTAACTGCGGCTTAAATAACATATCAATAATAATAATAATAATAATAATAGGCCTAGTAATAATCATTTATAGATAATATATATATAAAACGTATAGCCTAATGTTTATAAGTCATAGCCTATCAACGGACAATTTTCCCAACTATGAAGAATAAAAATAAATAGGTCTAACTCGTATGCCTAACTCATAATTGCGCATTTACCATTGGCCCATGAGTCTCATCTCGCCATAATGTAAGTCTTCTCATCAATACAGCACACAATATCATTACTGGTTGACATTGATAAATGATCCTCCTAGTAGCCCACATTTTTTTCTCAGTCCAATTCACACCCCGCAATACAGACAGCAAACTACACAAACGAATATATCCTTGAAAATACAGCAATATCAACAAAACCATATACCAACGAATTTATCAATCGACGTTGTTTAGGCTAAGTTACAAGACCCATGTTGAAATATTTTTCCCCCCTTTGTCGGGGGACTGATATCATACGAAATTATTTGAAAATATGACATTTTCCTCTAGGCTTCCACTTCATTTTTCATTGCATAAGCCTATTGTGTCTTGAGAAAAACGAATTAGTGTGGCTTTGGTATTCAGCGTATCTCCCTGTATTTCGAAGAACGGTAGTCCTAGGTCATCCATCATTCCTGTCAGCCTCAATCGAGTAAGAAAACAGCGACAGCAACTTCGTCCCATATCGACCAAAACTGTAACTTGACCTCATGTGTGAATACGAAGTGTGTTATTACGAAAATCATTTTAATTTACAAAGATATGCGGTATTTCATAAATGTTTACCATAGATACAAAGCAGGAGGTAGCTAATGTGCAAATAACCACCAAACACCAACAACAACAAAAATAATGCATTCAGCTCTTAATGTTATCCAAATGAATTGGGTCACAATATCGTATCATATGTTGTACAAAATATGATTAACTCAAGGCATACCTCTTCTTTTTCTCCCCAAAATGTTTTTTATTTCCCAGATGAAAGGGAATATGTGCTGGAAAAAAGATTCCTCCAAAAGATTTGAGGTCAAGTTTTAAAATGAGTTTTTATTTTGGTTTTTAGTGTAGAAACCCTTCCCTCCTTCCTGTGTGCTATAAAACTATTTGAATGCGATCTAAATGGAAGTCAGTCCAGGATCCACCTTACCAGTATGGAGTCAGTTCATCAGCTCTTTCAGTCTTATAAAAAGCGGGCTTGGTATTTTGCTGGGAGCTGGATGGAGCTGCAAACTGAGTCAATCTCTCTCTCTCGTCCACAGCACATAAAGGTGGGATCAGTGATAAACTCTCACGCTATAAACTAGTGATCACAAAAGCACAAAAATGGACAGAACAGTCAAATGAAAAAGCACAAGTCTATACACCACAACAGCTATTAAAAGTCTTAGTCTCCATCATCTTTTTAGATATTCCACAGTGGTTGTTTTCAAATGGTGTGCTCATAGGATGTAGTGTGTGTGTGTGTGTGTGTGTGTGAGAGAATATGTGTGTGTGAGAACAAGTGAGCGTATGTGTGTGTGTAAGTGAGCATATGTGTGTGTGTGTGTGTGTGTGTGTGTGTGTGTGTGCTGTTTGTATGTACAATTGTGACAATAGATCTTGAGCAAATACTTGAAAGTTCTTGTCCCAATGGTCCACCATTGTAGAAAAATAAATAAATAATTTAAAAAAAGAAAACTAATTTGTCAAAATGTTGTTGAGGTCATTTTAGCTTCTGTTGTTCATTCAGAAGTATTTTGTTGTTGTTGTCTGTAAATGTTGTTGTTTATTCCTAGATCCTGGTCTTCCTCCAGCCATGGGGTTAGTTAGTAAAGGTCAATGTGGGCAGGGTCTGTACAGGTGTGGGTTGTCCCAGGGTAGGTGTGGTCCTCTATTTTCCAGTGCGATTGTGAGGTGGGCGTGGTCAGATGATGGGTACAGGTGTGACTTGGGCGGAGTCACGCTTTCATTGGACCACGCGGCAGGATGGAATTTTCCCTGAGCCAACCACGGAGGCCTGTCACACAAAGAAGAAGCCTGGGTCAGTCTCTTACAGAAAGACAAATATGGAACCTAAACCTTAGAAATTAAAGACAAAGCTACACATGACAGAGACAAACTTAGACCTTACAACATATACATACACCGGGACAGTGCTGGTTCTTTGGTGTAATTCTTACGGGTTCCCTAATAGATAACTGATATGGCTGACTCCATTATGCATAGGATAACCACATATTACTGCAAAACAACCCCACATGGATCCTTAGGTAAATTTACTGCCATCACAATCAGCATACGGTCTCACTTCAGATTAAATTAGGTGAGGAGAACAGCCTCCTGTATTACGCCATTACAGTAATCGGTCAATGATCATTCAATGAGAAATGATTGGATGAAACAGTCAAAAATTTATATTGCCAACATTTATTCAGCTTGAGTGCATAAGATGTCTATGTGGGCTGTATTTAAAATTTAGGCGATGTGCCGTCGCTGCAATCACCATCATGCTCTTTGGACTTCATTAGCAAAATCTGTGGATTATCGGGAAGGGAAAGGGGCTGTGTTGGCGGAATTGGCGCCCAGTGAAAAGTGAGGCAAACGCGGGGTTCCCTATTTACATATAAAGAGCTCAATTAATCAAGGTAAGTGTCATTATAGCGTGGCTCATTGAGCAGTGGAGTGTGGGTGTTAAATAAAATACGGTGAGCTCCAGTGCCTCCGGCAGGCGATACATCTTGATTTGTGAACTGTCAGCAGGGCTAGAGAGCTGATAGGGCTGGAGGGGGACAGAGGGAGTCGAAAACCCCACACTCTTAATCATATTGGGCCCCGAGAAGGAGATGAGAGGAGGATGGAGTGATGGAGAAGGATCGAGGCACGATTGAGGAACGGGGTGAGAAGGAGAGGAGAGAGGGAGCAAGAACATTTTTTTTTAAATAGATGGGGTGTTGTGGAGGAATAGGGGGACGATTGAGGCGAGGGGTGAGGAGGAGAGGAGTAGTGAGGAGGGAGTGGGAGAAAGAGAGATTGAGAAAGAGAGAGGGATAAAGGCAGAGGAGGCAGGCTTGTGGGTGACAAATGTAGAAGGGGAGAGAGATTAAGGCAGTGCTTACTTCACCGTCTTCTTCAGGCTTGCCTTGGTTGGAGAGGGTTTACATGTAGTGCCACTGTCCATCCATGCCCATATTCATTCCCATGCCACCCATTGGTCCTGCAGAATGAGTGACAGAGAGAGGAACCAATTACATGATGCAATATACACAGGTTCATATAAAACTCTGCAATATTTAACTCATGAATAGACAAACAGAACCAAAACTGATTCCAGGCAACATTGGTAGAAAGGAACAAATAACCAGTGGTGTAAAGTATTTAAGTAATACTTTAAAGTATTTTTTTGGTGTATCTGTACATTGCCATTTATATTTTTGACAACTTTTACTTTTATTTCACTACATTCCAAAATAAAATAATGTACTTTTTACTCTATACATTTTCCCTGACACCCAAAAGTACGTTACATTTTGAATGCTTAGCAGAACAGGACAATTATCAAATTCACGCACTTATCAAGAGAACATCCCTGGTCATCCTTACTGCCTCTGTCGGACTGACTAAACACAAATGCTCTGTTTGTAAATTATATGTAAGTGTTGGAGTGTGCCCCTGGCTATTCGTAACTAAAAAAAGACATGGAAATGGTGCCATCTGGTTGGTTTAATATAGGGAATTTGAAATTATTTATACTTTACCGTCAATCCTTAGGTATATTTTAAGAATATTTTTGCAATTATATTTACTTTTGATACTTAAGTATATTTTATACCAAATACTCAAGTAGTATTTTACTGGGTGACTCACTTTTACTTTAGTCATTTTCCATTAAGGTATCTTTACTTTTACTCAAGTATGACAATACAGTACTTTTCCCACCACTGCATATGACATGGTGAGAATAAAAGGTTGCTTACCGCCAGGTCGAATTCCCATGTGCTGCTGTCCGTCGAGTACAAAGCCTCCCATTGGTTGACCGTCAGGGCTGTATGCTGTCCCCTGGCCCACTGTGGATGTAAAATAAACCAGAAATGGGTCAAAATAGAGATATAATACTAGAGTAGTATGTTTAGAGGCCATAAAACAGAAGAGATAACAATAAAATTGGCATTCAAAAAAAATCATTATCTACATAAATAATAATCATATAGTACAATTAAATATGACAGAGCAACATTATCATCTCATTGTATTATTATCAATTAACAAATGTATGTTATGGTTAACCTGTTCTGTTAGACTGGTCAATCATAGGCTGTACTATTCTCCTCCTGGCATTGATGAACCTGGAGAGATAGGGAAGATAGAACGGAGAGAAAATTCCAATCACTGTCCGGACGAACATGGACTATACAGTTCAAAGCTTCTCCTTGCTTTAGATCTCCTTTGCATTTTTCTCCCGGGTCTACTAAAGATAATCTTACACAATCAAAGCATTCAGAAATCAAACAGAGTGTGACAAATTCCTACCCCAGTTTTACTAGCGTACTAACCTCTCGTGATCTAGGGTGTTCGGAGAAAGCCACATACAGCATCTTACCAAGTCTATTGATTTGGGTTTAGCCCCTTTAGCCTTGGGCTGTGATAAGGCTAAACGTTTTGCCAATTTCGGGCAGAGACGTACCACTACCCAAAAGAACGGACAGCTTGGTAAACTAAGCATTTGCCTGCTTTGATAAGTGTATTGAAGTTGATCCATGAGAAAAATCCATAGACTTAACTCCTTGGGATTAGAGGTGCATGTCTATGTAATTAGGTCCGTTGAGAATCTGATACACTTAAAAAAAGACCCTACCATGGGATTCTGGGACGGGGGAGGATTAATCGCGAGAAGCCAATGTCATCTCAATTAATCCAAAACGGACCCTGTGTAAGCCCCAAATAAAATGATTCCTTTTAGACGACACACCAGAACTGTATCCTCAAAACCAAATCCCCCTGTCTCTGTTCCTCTTTCCCAAAATATGCTAAGCCATCTACAAAGGGGCAAGGGTACTGGGCCTTAAATATACATTAATCCATCATGTTATACATGTAAAATGAGGCTGGGGGATCGTGTGGGGAGGGACACACACACACACACACACACACACACACCACCTCCCCTTTAAAGTTTCAGTGTGTCCACCAGACAGTGAATATAGATAGAGCATGTAAAACAGTTCCATTTTAGTTCCATTTCCAAAGAGCTGAGCTTAGAACGTCTGTGCTTCTCCTAAAACATGGCTGTAGTGTAGTTGCAAATGAGAGCATATTCACCAGTGCTGGGAGGAGGCAAGAAGGAAAGACAAAAAGGAAGAAGGAAAGGACAGACATAAAGAAGGAAATGAAGAAAGAAGGAGAGAAGGAAGCACAGGGGTTATAGGGTTAGAGTGGGGACATGGGGGTTAGCTACTCACCAGTTGTTCACTTGCAGGATGGTGAGGCCTGTGTCCTGTGCTAGCTGCTTCTTCTGTTCCTCTGAAGGATAGGGGTGCTGTGGTAAACAGAGGACAGAAAGAGAAGAGTCTGTGCTTCAGTTGAAAAAAAGAACACCCAGCTTGCATTCATTTTGAATGATCACGTCTAGAATGAAACCCTGAAACACCATTTAAAGGGAAAGTCGCTCAGGAAATGTAGTCAAGCCCTGTGACTGACTCCTATCCACAGTGATCCTTGGCACATATACACACACAAGTCTCTCTCTCTAGTTAACATAAGCACAAGTGAACAACCAAGACTGACCACTGCTTGGCCCCAGCCCCAAACACTTTGGGCTTAAAGCGTGTGGCATTGTTTGACATTATTTGACATTATTTGACAAATGATCAGATGCGATACAAAGGGACACAATTGCCGCCTTTGTTAGGGCCTGAATAGGGGCCCCGGCCCCTGTCTCCCTGTCCCTGCCTCTCCGCTGGCGGTGTGACAGAGGGAGGAGGGTGGCAGATGGCAGACAGAGGTGACCCATGTACAGGTTACAGGGTCGGAGGCGCGTCCCCATTTTGGCGCTGTCAGGGCCACAGCCACCTCCTGTGGTCATCGGGTGAAGGATGAGCTTCCAAGCACTTCATTTTTAAACAAGGCTTTCAGGCACACACATGTATACACACACTCAGTCACACAAGCGTGCACACACATGCAAGCATATACCACACACACACACACAGAAACCGACATGGTAGTGACAAAGGCCACTGTTACCACAAGTGATCGTCATGGTCACCTCCCAGCTTGGTGGCTGACAGTCTAGTGACGGATGGCTCAGTGCTCCTCCCTCAACCCAGCAGAACCCCTCTGTCTAGAAAAAAAAACAACCCACTTTGCTAATGTCCCACAGACTGTTGTCACGTTGGGGCCTCTCTCCAATGTACAACCGAAATTTACTCAGGTCACTCTGGGGCAACCTGTCATTGAGCTGTGGACTTAATCCTTTTTTTTTTATCTCCAAGCAAAGCAAAGGGTCTCATGGTTAAACAAGAGGACCCTTTCACAGCTGCATTTCAAAACGCAATGTATGTTTGTCGTAACTAATTATAGACATTGTCTAGAACAGAGCGTCACAAAGATCTGTCTTCATCGGCATGCAGATGGAGGTCTTCAAACAGCGTGGCTCGCACGGAAACCAACAGTTACTGTATGACCATGCTAATGGGCCAATAAGGAATCCTAGAAGTAATGTAAACCTTACACAGCTGCTTTCTCTATAGCTTTGTAGAGGAGGATCGTTAGAGTTCTTTCCTCAGAATAGGGACCACAAAAGCTGGAGGCTAAGACCATCCAGAGAATCCCCCCCCCCCCCTTCTGTCCCTTCTCCGATGCCAGCCTCAACGGTAAAGTCGGGACAAAACATAATCCGGCTCTTTTCACAATTCACACCCTCCGCGGCCCCGATGAATGCTTGATCGCCTGGGTGTTGCAACTGGACCATTCAGAGGACATTGAGGGGCCCTCACACAGTGTTCACGAGGCACATCCTGCCACGACAAACACTTGTGCTTAACCAATTAGGCTGAAAAGGGGGAACAGAGAGGGGATAATTAAATTAGCCCTTCTTTGCCTCTTCTTTTTTTAACTGGGGAATCTAAAGGTGGGTTTTTAGAGGAAAGGATTGCTGCCTGTACAGGAGCTGTGTGGCCGCTTTTCACCCGGCAACCAAATAAGAGGCTATGAAAACATCTAAGAGCGGGAAGAGGAGAAAAGTAGAAAAACTGAGGAGTAAGAGGCAGTGGCGGCGTCTTTTGGGCCCGTATATAAAAGGTGAAATTCTCCTCATTGAGGATTGGTTGGAAGTCGCTGGAATGTGAGCTCGTCCTTTCACTTTGGGAAAGTAGCCTATTCTGTTTTTGTAAAACGTAGTTCAGACGCTGAGTAAAGTGGCATCATTCCTAACAAGTGTGGTATGATGGAGAGGCCACGTTTAGACAACATTCGCTACTTGTCTTTTACACAGGTCTCTGTGCCTTTGTCTCAATGACTGTTCTCACTAAGAAAACATCCGAGAGAAAACGGCTCGGCGAAGGACTACAAAGCCACAGGCCGACGCCCTTGTGTTGTTGCGCATTGAGTGTTGGATGCAAGACCTTCAGTTCTCAACCGTTATTACTATTGCCCCTAGGGGTACTTGGCCTACTCTCAGGGAGTACTAGACAAGAGCCATAAGATATGTACAAAACATAGGCTTCATGGTTAAATTGATAATAGTCATGACCAGTTGCACCTGACGGTGTGATTGGTGTACAATAACCAAAAAAAGGTTGAGAACCACTGCATGAAGGGAGAATGTCTGGAGCTGGTGTTAGGCTCGGCCTGCCGTCTTACCGTAAGGTGCTGGAAGAGCCACGCTCGCATGATATTGGTGGCCACTTTGGGGAAGATGCCTCTCTTCTTCTGCCGCTTCTTGTCCTGGTCGTCCTCGTCCCCTGTGCCCGGTGATGCAAGGCTGTTGTCGAGGCCGTCTCCTGCGATAAGAGACAGAAGTAGAGAAGAGAGGTGGCGGGATACGTTAGGAGAGAGAAGGCTTTCATTTCGGCACGTCACCGCCATTCGCCACGAACACATTAAAAGTGCAGCAGAGGTCTAGGGCATGGCAACAGCATAGCAACACAATATTCCACATATCTTTCACATTTGCATCTCCTCATCCACACTCTGATACAGTGTCTGGATATTGAAGAGAGGTTCATACAGTATACTGTATTGAGAGACCTCAAGAAAAAAGCCAGGCTATTAACTCAATCTGAGCTACAAGTTTGACATGAAGTAATGACCGCGGGATCCGGGCTGTACACTTGACATGAATAATGACTGTTAGTGCTGTGGCCGGACACAATGCGCAGGCAGCAGCGTATTTATTTATATACACCGCTGTTTGATATAGACTAATGATTTGGTTATAAAAAAATAAAAACACGAACAATAACAAAAACATCATTTGTAACCTCATGGTTAAAGCTATGAGAGGAAAATAACATATCAAACATTTGGCTAGGGATGTGTTGGTGGGTGGATGGGGGGGGTGTGGGGGTTGTGGTCATTTCCCCTCAAGCCCCACCATGTGTTCAGTGACCCCCCCCCCACCCCTCCCCCTCCAGTCTGTCTGTGTTGGATTGTCGGACTCACACACACACACACACCACCTCTCTCCTCCTGGCATTATTAGCAGGCCATCGTCGTTCGATTTCTGCGGGAACCTTCACACGGATCAAGGCTTCCTTTTAAACCGAGATTTCCGAGGCTTCCGCCCCTGCCCTTGCTCCCCATCACAGCACTCTCTGTGCACTCTCTCCATGTCTCTCCTCCCTTTCCGACATTAATTGTGCATCAGCAGAGATGATTTACTTTTAACAGTGGTGGTTATTTTTCTTGCCCTCTGGGCAGAGATGCCTTGAAAGCCTGCCTGGAGGGCATGTGAATAATGTATCTGAGAGACCCCTCCCCCAGGGCGGGACAGGAACCCTACTTTTCTTAGGCATCACCCTGGCATGTCTTTTTGTTTTTGGGGATGCATCAATCAAAGGGGCTTCTATATATGCGCCCAAATTCATGCATAAATATTTAAGCTAATGAATATTGACATTAAAAAGGATGAGTTGGACTGAGTGGGTTGGGACGAGGGTGACGGGAGAGAGAGAAGGGGGGGGGGGTGGGAGTTTTGACGGATGGTGTAATCCGTGGACCGGACAGGGCATAGGTGATGCTTCACTTTGTTCTCCATACCCCACCTTCTGTCTGTAGATGTTATAACAAGTTGTTATAACAGTTTTATTCTCTAAGGAACTTATGAGGTTTGTTGTGGGTGCAGAGTACTTGAAGGATGGTGTTGAAGACATCTGTCATTTCAGAGAGGACAATTAGTATCCTGTCTCACAGGCTGGGAGAAACACCACTCAAGATATGCCTTCAATAGTGAAATAATCAGTACAAACTATGCCAATCAATCATTAAATGCTCGGGCTTAGCTGGAAATCAAAATGACCAAAACCAATATTGGTCATTTTAAGTCATTTTGTCCTTGAAGCAAATAACTGAAAAAAAGAAAGAAAAGACAGAACTCACTAGCACGGCCTAATTATATCTAAGAAACATCAAGCCCCCTCCTGCCCCCCTCCTCCTCTCCCCCATCCTTCTCTTTTTTCCTGCTCCAGAGAGGGAAGGCCTAAGGGCAGATCCTCCGCTACGCTAATCGCTTCTGACTGTTCCCTGGCAACTCAGCCAATCTAACCAGTGTGATGGTGCACTACTTGCAAAGTTGTATCCATGGAACTCTCCTCCCGTGACCTAGCCCCCTTCGCCTGCCTGCTTGCCCAGCTCCCTCCCTGCATGCCCCAGTGTCTACACGCGTAACATAGAGGAGGGGGGGGCCTGCTGCCGCAAGGGAAGCTGGAGTATCGCCTCAGGCGCTTTAGGAAAAACAGTACCCTAAGATATGAAGAAGAGTAGCATCCTTGTCTGGCTTCCGCTTCCACCCCCCCAACACTTCACTACCTCTCTCTTTTTATCTCTTCCTCTCTCTCATCAACAACAGCAGAAACCCGTTTTCCTACAGTCAGGTATAAACTGGGACAACTAGAGGCAAGAGAATCCACATGATGACATGTCCATACAAGACAAAGTGCAGGGTGGGCTACTAGCTAGCAGAACTGATTGCTGTATCCCGGTCCTGCATCGGTGATGCGAGCCCAGTGCAGCTTGCTTAATGAGCTCACCGGGACCTGATCCATCATCAGTGACACTTCTCAGCCCTCCTGTTATTACCCATGATGCACGCCGCTAAATGGGAGCTGCTGTCTGGCAGCTTGCCAAAACACGGCGAATCCATAGTGTGAAGATCTTGATAATTGCTGAATCTTCTCCACAGATCACGAGTATGTCTAGAATTGTGCCTTCCGTAGGCCTATATCCTATTGATGGCGAGTGGTGATTGATAAGGGTTAGATATAGTTCTCTTGTCTCACTCCCTTGTTATTTGTGAGAACATTTTGTGACAGGTTCTATAGGGACATTAGCCTGCAGTGTCATTGCTGTTCTTCGGTGGAATCTGGAGGACACTAAAAGATGCACTGACTGCATCCTGTTTCTTCCTTCTCTGCATTCCCCTCTTGCACAGGCGCTTTGCAGCAGCTAGCGGCCCTTGGGTTCCTTTCCTTTTATTTTTGCCTTTGTCATGGACATTCAAAACCCCTCCCCCCAAAAAAAACATTCCTAGGATATCTCAGCCTTTTTAGCTCTGCCCCTGTGCCCCATCTGAGAGAGTCACCCTGGGGGAGGTGTTATCAAAGAGAAAGCCCTCTGCATATCACACAGCTTACAAGGAAACAACCAAAGACTGTATAAGCCATGGGTTAGCGGTTAGCCACATGGCTAACATAGCCACAACCATACCACCACCAACTAACCACATATCACATACCTGTGGTTGATACTACACGACAACCACACAGCAACCAACCATAAGGCTCCCCGATTAGTTAAGATTGTAGGTTAACCCTTTAAAAGGCTTTTATCATTGGCCCAGAAAACCATGACAAATGTCCATTAGGAAAATAGGAGCTCCCTCATAGTAGCAGGTGCTTTGAAGAGCATCGGTAATCTCCTACCCAGGTCTGCACTACTGACGTAAGGGCCCCACTTTGGCCCCCAGTTCCCTTCCTATGTTAAAAGTGTTTGCTTTCCTCATCCCCTTGAATGAGAAAAGGGGATGAAAACAAGGGATGGAAACGAGGGATGGAAAAAGGGCAAAGGGGCCCTAGGAGGAGCACGAGGAGCAGCAGGTAGGCACGGCAGCATCAGATCCTGCTACCAGGGGCTTTTTCTCCTCTTTGTTCATCCATACATAAAAAGTGGCTCTCTCGGCAGGGGGGATTGTGCTTCCCCCATCCTCTATGCATTCTCTACCCAGGTCAAAAGGGCAGGGAGGCATGGACCTTGGGTGTTCCCCTGCTGTTGTTTAAAAAAAAAAGTATCCCGAAGGAACCAAGGAAAAAGCCATTCGCACCCATCCTCATCCCCTCGCTTTGCTGACATACAAGTCAGATACAGTGTTACTGTGTTAAAGCATTCAATTACATTACAAATAATGCAGTCAGGGATATTAAGTGCAATTTGTTTGACATGTTTTCAGATAGTTAGGACAAGTGAAGAAACTCTGGTAAAATCAGAGTAGGAAGAGAATTAATCTGTGTTTCTGACGGTCCTTTCATCCTCTGAATTGCTGTTGTCTTGCAAAGCATCCTCCCATTGTTTAGCTCAATGCCCTGGCTATTGATGCCTGATGGGCAGAGGGTGGTAAGTTGCTTTAAAGTCTATTCTATTTTTACTGTGGCCATAGGAGATAAAAAGAAAAACAAGTCATAAAACCCTTATAGCCTCCAATGAGCAAATCACAGGCCAAATGAACAGCCAGCACACAGACAGCAACCAAAGTAGACTACACTACTGCAATGCTCGGCAGAATCATGCAAAACCAGTAATTGGCAGTAATGACACTCATCAGACAAGCCATCATATAACAGAGACCAGATTAAACTATAGAACTATTTCCATAACCTGACCTGGATAAGTGATAAACCACAAAGTCACTATCAAAACTCAATCAAATAGCTGTTGATTCAACAACAATCTCTTATCAACTTTATCTGAATGATAAGTATAGAGCAACAACAACCGCTTATCATTAGGATCTCTGGAAAGACTAAGTTTACCCTATAGCCTACAAAGAAAATACCATTGCCTTTGTATGGGGTCAGCACTGAGGTCAACCTTTGATATGGAGTTGAGTCTAAAGAGAAGCTGTGGGTCTCTTACCGAGTTCACTGCTGTTGTCCCCACTCTGGGAGACGTGGCCCCCGCTGGAGGGCCCCGGGGTGCCCACAGAAGGCGTGGAGTGGGCGTCTTCCAGGTCTCTCCAGGACGCCGGGTTCTGGGGTCCACAGAGGTTCATCGGGTCATAAACATATCCCACATCCCGGCCACACACCAGGAGAGGAGGGAGAGAGAGAGAGATCACATTAGAGAGCAGTGGAACAGTATGCCATTACTCAATATCAATGTAAATCCCGGACACACACGCACGCACCGCTTCTCTCTCTCCTCATTATTAGCTGATATACCACAGCACACAACATGGAACAATCTGACCTTGACCTCAATAAGAAAATAGAACAAGATCCAAACAATCGATAATCCCAAACTCGAAGTTACCATTTTCCCTGAAACGGAGATGGCCCCCACAAAAACGAAGAGAGCTTATATTCAGCTAAACCTGCTAATACTGTAGAGCAAAACCTATCAGCATCAGAGCTCCAGCAACACTCCTGCCTATCCTGATTCAGAAGCCCAGTATCTGTCCGAACCCCTATTTATTGGGCCATATAAGGGCAGGGACCATGGTACTTAGACAGACTTAAGCTGAGGGCCAAACAGCAGAGCAACCTCTTCAGCCTCCTGGCTGTCAGCTGTTTGCCGGATGGTGCTCAGATGAAGAGCTCAGCCAACGACAAGAATAATCACGGCAACAATGGCAGCGCAGTGTGAATGAGGCCTCTCGACGAGCTCGACGAGCAGGCCCCCTTTTCCATCCCAACACACAGTAAATAGAAAGCTGTTTGTGTGGCATCCCCATTCAAAGTGCCATGTGTTTCCACGTTTATCAAGCAAACGACGGGGGTTCTTTACCCACACGCACTCCAGCTGTTAAGATGGCATTAATTACTGATACAGTGTGGTCCATCGTTCTTTAAAATGTATCATAAAAACTGAGACCCATAAAGGCAGAGAAGTTGATGAGGTAAGTATAAGACATTACGATATCCGGATTGCTTTCTCAACTCACATGATCTTCAAATCAGAGGAAAAATGGCAGTATCAACTAGCTGGTTAACCCGATTCAAATATACATTTTTCAAGCCAGTCGTATCTTAACTCAAATGAGTATTATCACTCGGTAAATGTGCGATATAAACATGGATATAAAAAGGTGCTGTCTCTTGGCTATAGGCTGGGTTGTGCACTCAAATAGGGAGATGAGCTCACATTTGCATAAGAGCAGGAGATGGCAAAAGAGAGGCAGAACTTGATTAGAGAAGTATACTTAGAGAAGCATACTCAGACCAATATATTTTCTTGCCCTCACACATTTTATCACTGTGAGGGTTTGCCTTCACTATAGAAATAGAATGAGTAGAGGAAACATAGTTCTAAACTCCACAATAATTGTTTTTTATTAACTTCTCACACGTACACTAGTTGCTGTTAGTCTCACAAGTCAGACAAATGTTACTGAAATCATGCAAATGGCCAGGACTGGAAACGGAGGCTAAAGTTGCCTTCGTCAACACATAGCTAACATAAAACAAACAGCTGGTGTTTCTTCTCAAACTTGAACATACCCAACATACGGTGTGGTTGGCGTTCACATACAACATTCTGTGTGTATTGCATGTGCCCTCACACCCAGAGAACTACAGCTCATACATAATGCAGTGGGTGAAGTGGTCCTGTATGGCTCAGGTAGCAGAGCATAGCGCTTGCGACACCAGGTTTGTAGGTTTGATTCCCGGGGCCTACCATACATCAAATGTATGCACACATGACTGCAAGTCCTTTTGGAATAAAAACATATTATATTACGAAGGGAAACTGGATCCCAGGATGACCAGCAGGAAAATGTCCCGTCTTGTCAGACGAATGAACCTTGACAGTGTTTGTTTGTGTCTACAACCGCCGAATCAACAAAGTGCAACATCATCCAAAAATGGAAGTGAATGTGGACAGTGGATAGCATTTCTTTTGGCTTACTTCCGAAGAAAAATCGACTGTACATGACAGTAATCTAATATGAGGAATCTCCCCAACAAAGTTTCTGCCATTGCTCCAATGCTAAGGTTAAGGAATCGTGCCATCTGAGATGACGTGTGACAGGGGGAGTGGGTATTGGGAAGAGGAAGAGCCAGAGTAGGGGGCACCCTATGGGCACATGGATTGACAAAGACCCCCCTCTTTACTGACAATAATAATCTGATTGGATTCGCATTCAAGTGTAAAATCAAAACACTAGAAGGGGAAGGAGAGGAGAAAGATCCATTACCATTACCTCAAAGTCAAAACATCAAAAATGCAATTTAGGAAAGAATATAAAATTATAGAAAATTGACTTAGGAAATGTCTAATTAGCACATTCTCATCTAATATACAACATATGCCATTGGCAGACGCTTTTATCCAAAGCGGCTTACAGTCATGCGTGCATACAATTGTCATTCTCTCTCGCTCACTCTCTGATAAACAGATAAAGTAGATGATTTATACAATAGAGCAGAAGAAGGTTAAGAACGAAAAATCATTCCCTCTCGTATTCCTCCTCTTTTTAAGAAGACACGAAAGCTCTATGAAACTTCCCTACACACCACCAGGACAACATATAATGAGAACACACACACATGAATTAAGGGACTGACTGTCTCAGTTTTGCACACACCAATGTGCATTAGGTAACGTTTTGCTAATAGGTTATTAATACAAAAATCGTTTAATACCAGTAAATTACATTTGACCGTCTATTTTAAAAGCTGTTGATTACATGTGTTATCTATTAAACTGACTCACAATTACGCACATTTCTTGAAATTATATTTTTTTGTACGTCACAAACACCATGTTATTGGGACCCCTTGTCAAAAGGAGCACCAATATGTTGGCTAATTTCAAAGCCGACCCACTCACGTGATCTGCTAGATTTGTGGAGGATCCTGTCAGGTCATCGAAGTCAGATTTGCAGCCATCTCGGTCGTCTATGACCAAGTCTATGGGCATTTTGCCTTTCAAACAACTGATGTACCGATGGCAGAAGTTGTCGCAGAGCTCGTGCACCTATTCAATGAAAATTCGTGTTAGCAGCACTCTTAACACAGGACATTCGTGCAGCAGCCAGGTAAACTATATGCTTAGTGTGTTCGAGTAAAATATGCAGTTATGAGTACAACTGTGCGATTATATCAGTGATTGCAGGACGTTTTGACCAAAATATAGAAAAACACAAAAAAGCACAGAGTAAAGCATTAAATATAGGTCTACAATACAACAACATAATTTACCTTCTCTAATTCCAAAAGATGAAATCGTAATACTTGTATAGCTTGGATCATCTGGAAAAGGAAAATATACGAGTTAGGCTTAATTCATGCTGGCATGTTGACCTCAAATGGATAGTAACTAGCCTATCGTTGCTGTCTGATGAAAAGCTCAACAGAAGGAATAAAACGCCCATATTTTCATATTAACGAGCATATTATAAAACTTCAGAAGCTATTCTGAATATATTTTGGTCCCAGAGTCATGAAATGTTCAGAGTACATTGAGGGGAGTTACTGCTTTCAATTAATGTAATAAAAGAAAAAAATGAAAATTGGCGAAAACGGAGATGAGGTTTTCATTAGACAGCGACTGCATGAATGCCCACTGCAGGCATATACAGTAAAGCAAGTGATATGTAACAGTATTCTACATGAATTAAAACAATGCATTTTCTTATTCAAATGGATTCAACAGCACAGCAATGGTTCCTAGAGTCCCTGCTTTGGGGATGCCCAAGGCAAGGACCTCCGCGGCTTCCAACTGCAGAGGAACAGAATAGGCTTTGGATAGAAGACTCGTCTGCATTTCCTGTTGCTCCTTCAAATGAACGTTTTGAACATCCGTGTTGTGTTCAAATAAAGTGAACTCAAACAAGCCCATATTACACTATTTATCCAGCTGCGCAATTGATGCGTAAACAGTTGATTTGCAGGTTAACTTGCTTACCAAGTTGTCCAACTCTGGATTCGATGAAAATAACGGTTTCTCTGCACGTATCTATAAAAAAATAAATGTATAATATGAGTCTATTATCTGCATACAGCAATCAGTCCATCAATCGATCAATTAATCAGTCAATCAATCCATCCATCTATCAATCAAACATTAAATAAATGAAGGAAAACATGTTTAACATTTACAGTAACCTTCACAACAATAATATCTGTATCCCTATTTTTGCTGACAAAACGTGGCTTAAACCACAAGTAGCCTACCTGTTTTGCAAAGACAGCGATGTCTTCGTTGAAGGAGTCTGACGAGCAGACATCGCCGCCCGCTACTCCAGGCTCCCTCGGTGTGCAGGTCGCCAACTCACACTTTTCAAACACCAGTGCTAGCAGAGGGAATAACGGGTGACTGCAACATGATGGAAACAAAACGTAAATATGTGTTCACACTTTCCAGGAATATTAGATAAAAACATGTTTTAAGTGGACTGCATTGCACTTGATCCGTGTTTTATATTTCCGGATGTCCTACAATAGCTGACAAAAGGGAAGTGTCTCCACTTAAGGGCCGAATCTTGAGATGCAATATGCTCGTAAAATAGGCCTAGATTTTTTGTTGTTGCGCAAAATGAATTAAATTCGATTTACTCAATCATGTCAAGTTAGAATTTGGTTCTAACTTCTGACTAAATGCTTTTAAATACTTCACTTGTAACTGTTATTTGTAGGCTATATCAAACATTAGAAAACCCAGTGCAAAACCATGGGAAAAGTCTGATGCACACCCATAGATTTGATCTTTGTCTCTTTTTAGCCCGTCGTTGACAGCGCTGCCCATGCTGCTGGGCATGATGTTGTGGGGTGCGTGGGCTCCATAGTGCTGGGTTGGATGAGGAGGCGGACCGTGGTTCAGGTGGTGGACTTGCGGAAGCGGCCGGGGAGCATGCGGGTCTCCATACATAGACGCCGGGAGTCCAACTCCGTCCATCCCACCACCATAATGGGCCAGCTCATCGTACTGGATGGAGAAATACAGTTAAGTGTGAGAAACTCGAGGACTGTCTGTTGGCATGCTTCTATCACGGATATAAGAGAGGCTACAGACATCCCCCTCCAAACACAAGCCTTTATGCATGAGGATGACAGTAAACATTCATCTAATCAAATTGCCCATGCATGGAAAACAGAACAATGCATCGGATACAGGGTCCAGACTTCTTATTGGTATTCCAAAAGGAAATTGGATTCAGTTTGATCAACTCAGAAATTACACATTGGAAGTGCACTAAGACCTACCCTTTGCGCCATCGACATGCGCTTGTCTTGGAGATACAGAGTGGTAAGAAACAGCTACTGTCTCAGTCCGCAGAGAAGGTGGCGTTTGAAGTTGATGCCTTTTACGTCCGATTGAATATTGTAATCCGCAGTGGCAATAAAAAGGAAACCCGCAGCAAGGTGAAGATGTGTATTTTTCAACAATAATTAATGCGATAGTCTAAATGGCGAAATCACCATGGCGGATAATACTAAGAACCTTCGGTTAAAAAGTTTTTCTAATAAGCGCATCGACAACCCTCGTGTATTGGTCCTGCTGTCAATCACCGAGACTGCTTGTCAAGGTAATCTATAGCCCATACAGTTGAGAGCTGATTCGTTCCAGAATGCCGTATATTGCTTCCAACGCACCGTTTTCCCTGAAAACGAAATGTAGCCTAAGAAGAAAGAACTTCCCAGGACAAACAGGCTATATCGATGCGTCGGTCCTCGTGGCCATTGCCTCCTGCTCTGAAATGTGAAGGTGTCAGCGAATGTTTGCAGGTTGGCTGTGAGCGCGCTTATAGGATAGACTGGCTCCACTGATCAGCGTTAGAAGGTGATGACGGAACCTGGAAAGAGGGAGGGTTTAACCAGTCCCATACTGCCAAATAAAGGGGGACTGGAGTAAAGCCCATGACACGCCAACGAATGTTGTTTGCATTGGATAAGGCAGAGGGTGACGAAAAATAACTGTCACATCTTGTCACCAAGGCGGTGAGGATATCCATTGCAATTAGCGCAAGAAAGGAATTTGGTAGATGACAATTCAACACTTTAACTATTCCCTTTGAACGTAACCGTGAAGAAAACTGTACTTATTTGTTTTAATGATCTAACTTTTACAAATGTCTGATTATTTTTTAGAGCAGTCTTGAGAAAATATAATTATATTCCACTTTCTGTACTAGTGATCAAGGTATAGGCTTACATTATAGCATTATAGTATAGGCTGTGGATAGGATATCAAACAGGAGTCTAATTTCGGCGCAAATAGCCTCACTCAGGCCGTGACATTGGTCACCCAGTCATATTTGGATATACACTATAAGAAAAAAAGGTTCTGGATAGAACCAACAAGGGTTCTAATGCTTGTTTCATATATGGCACCCCTTTGTAAGTCGCTCTGGATAAGAGCGTCTGCCAAATGACTTAAATGTAAATGTAAAATGTAATGGTTCTATGTATAACCCTTATGTAGGGTTCCATATAGAACCCTTGGGTTCCATATAAGGTTAAATGTGGAGCCAATATCGGTTCTTTATAGAACGAGGTGCCATGTATGAAGCAAGCACATAACCTTTTTTGGCTCTATCTAGAACCTTTTTTTCGATGAGTGTAGCATATATATAGGTTGAATCGGATATATTTTGGGCACCTATTTTGCTCTTTATGACAGATAATGATACCTTGAAGAATGCCTTCCTGTCCAGCGCCAGTATTGGATAACAATGCATCCGTAAACAGAGTTTAGGCTACAGACACTATACATGTATATTGTGGTCAGCGTATGAAGAGGTTGTGTTTCAGATTGTAAGGATGCTGTTTGCGTGTTGGCTCGAATTCTCTCTTCCTTTCGACGTTCCATTTCTCCTTTTTTTCCGGACAAGTCATGCCTACTGGACCAACATGGGTATAAAGGAATGTTGTGGACAGATAAAGATAGATAGCCTTATAATTTTGTGGTGACAAATACTGCACGTGACATACATTATGAAACATGCAGATTTGGTGGTAAGGTGTAGTTAGTCCAAGTTTAAATGATTTGTACATGAACACATATCTCCTTGCATTGGCAGTTATGAAATGCATTTACACGTCATATAAACTTTTATTAACATAACACGAAGCCAGTATTTTTAATATGGCTAAGAATAGGCTTATCTTATGATTACATTTGGAAGAACAGGAACATTTTATAATACATGTTAAAATTGGAAATAAGTTTCTAATATTTATAAATGAAATGTTCATTTTGTGTTAAATTATTTACTTGAGAAAAAAGAAGAACCCTAAACAGTATACAGTGCCTTTGGAAAGTATTCAGACCTCTTGACTTTTTCACTTTTTGTTACGTTACAGCCTTATTCTAAAATTATTTTAATCAATCTACACAGAATACCCCATAATTACAAAGCAAAAATTTTTGTATAATTTTTTGCAAATGTATTACAAATTAAAAAACTGAAATATCAGTATCTGAAATGCACCATCACATTTTAAGTATGCTGAGGGTCATTGTCCTGTTGGAAGGTGAATCTTCACCCCAGTTTGAAGTCCTGAGTGCTCTGGAGCAGCTTTTCATCAAGGATCTCTCTGTACTTCGCTCCATTCAACTTTGCCTCGATCCTGAATAGTCTCCCAGTACCTGCTGCTGAAAAACATAACCACAGCATGATGCTACCACCACAATGCTTCATCGTAGGGATGGTGCCAGGTTTCCTCCAGATGTGGCACTTGTCATTCAGGCCAAAGAGTTCAATCTTGGTTTCATCAGACCAGAGAATCTTGTTTCTCATGGTCTGAGAGTCTTTAGTTGTCATGTGCCTTTTACTGAGGAGTGGCATCTATCTGGCCACTCTAACATGAAGGCCTGATTGGTGGAGTGCTGCAGAGATGTTTTCCTTCTGTACGTTTCTCCCATCTCTACAGAGGAACTCTAGTGGTCTGTCAGAGTGACCATCGGGTTCTTGGGCAACTCCCTGACCAAGGCCCTTCTCATCCGATTGCTCAGTTTGGCCAGGCGGCCAACTCTAGGAAGAGCCTTGGGGGTTCCAAACTTCTTCCATTTAAGAATGATGGAGGCCATTGTGTTCTTGGGCACCTTCAATGCTGCAGACATTTTTTGGTAGCCTTCCCCTGATCTGTGCGGCGCTCTATGGACAATTCCTTTCTACCTCAAGGCTTGGTTTTTGCTCTGACATGCACTGTCAACTGTGGGACCTTAGAGACAGGTGTGTGCCTGTACAAATCATGTCCAATCAATTGAATTGACCACAGGTGGACTCCAATCAAGTTGTAGAAACATCTCAATGGTGATCAATGGAAACAGGATGCACCTGAGCTCAATTACAAGTCTCATAGCAAAGGGTCTGACAAGGTATGTAAATAAGGCATTTGTCTATTATTTTTAATACATAAAAAAAATGCTTTGTCATTATGGGGTATTGTGTGTAGATTGCAGAGATTTATATTTATTTAATCCATTTTAGAACAAGGCTGTAACGTGACAAAATGTGGAAAAAGTCAAGGGGTCTGAATACTTTCCGAAGGCAATGTATGCAAAGTTAAATAACAAAATACAAATATTTGCGTTAATAGATTGTAGTAAAGAACTGTCCTAGATTTTATTCCACTGAAATTAAATACATGACATGTCAATAAAGTGCATTGGAGTAATACAAACTCGATATTAGTGATATAATATGGCCTAAACCATCTTGTTCTAGCTTATGGAGGCAAAAATGTGTTTTATTCCAATGTTTACAATAGAAAATGACCAAATGACTTGTTTGTTTGTTTAAAATTATTAAAATGTGGAATACAAAATAAAAAGTTGGCTCTTGGTAAATCTGTTCCCTCTTATAGGACTCCTGCAGGCTAGTGCTGCGTTCGTAACCAAGTGGGAAGTAGACATTTACCACCATAGAACAGGACTCTACATGGATAAAACCTGTTTTGGCATTGACATTGCCATTGAGGCTACACCACCGGGTCATCTGGAGGGATCAGCCAATGAATTATACTTGTGAGCAAACATTCCATAACTGTAGATGGCAGTAAATTACCACCCTTGGCTTTAAACCTGTTCAAATAACACATTCTAGATAGAAGTACAGTACCAGTCAAAAGTTGACACACCTACTCATTCCAGGGTTTTCTTTATTTTTACTATTTTCTACATTGTAGAATAATAGTGAAAACATCAAAACTATTAAATAACACATATGGAATCATGTAGTAACACAAAAAGTGTTAAATCAAAATGTATCTTATATTTGAGATTCTTCAAAGTAGCCACCCTTTGCCTTGATGACAGCTTTGTGCTCTCTTGGCATTCTCTCAACCAGCCAACTGGAATGCTTTTCCAACAGTCTTTTTACAGGGTCAGTGATAGTTGTACTGCACTCCTGGAGCAAATTACGGTTAGGTGCATTGCTCAAGGGCACATCAACATACTTTTCACCTTGTCTGCTCATGTCACGGCCGTCAAAAGAAGTGGACCAAAGTGCAGCGTGGTGAGTGTACATTTCTCTTTTTATTTCAAATGTTGCCAACAAAACAAGAACAACAACCGTGACGCTTACAGGGCTAAGTACCACTAACAAAGTTAACTACCCACACTGAAGGAGGGAAAAAGGGCTACCTAAGTATGATTCCCAATCAGAGACAACGATAGACAGCTGTCCCTGATTGAGAACCATACCCGGCCAAAACATAGAAATAAAGAAACATAGAAAACAAAACATAGAATGCCCACCTAAATCACACCCTGACTAAACCAAAATAGAGACATAAAAAGGCTCTCTCAGGTCAGGGCGTAACAGCTCAGGTATTCTAACCATCAACCGTTCAGTTTGTTAGTTGCATATAACTGATGAAAATGCTGTTAGAGGTAATTTCTTGTCATGTCAGAAATCCATGCCAAAAGGGGTTTATCTACAGGTAGTAAATCCCCATTTCCCACTTGGTTGTGAACGCAGCATAAGCGTTTTTGTAAGTAGCTAGCCTACTAAAATAATAAGGTTCTGGTCAACAAGAACATTACCTCACTTCACTGAATGACTCTCCACTTCACTGTATCGGACTCTCCACTTAAAAAATGTAAGCCTGAGTGCTCACAGATTTCGGAAGATCTGTAGGCTAGTCCTATAGCTACCAACTGAAGGCCTACTGGAGCTGATAAGGCTACTCCGATTTCTCTGTAGCATTGAAGAAGCATTAGGAGTCACCTGCCCAAACCTCTGAAGTTAACAAATGAAATCAATTGGATCTGAAATGGTTTATGAAATTACTGAATTACATTGCCATCTAGCGTTTAGAGGAAACAAGCCGCCCGGTGTTTGTGAACAATATTTTGTTTTAAATTTCTTAAAATAGTTTTGCCTATAATATATAGGCATTTGGTTATGTGTAATAAATATTATTCATAACCTTATAGAAAACGAACAAAAATACACTAGCAAAAAAAAATAATCTTTATTTAATTATATTGACAAGCAAATGAAAAACAGCCATTCACTTTCATCTACATCATTACCAACCGAGTGAGGAAGAAATGGAATAGCCTTAATCATGTGGTCATTTCTCCTTGCAAAACACACTTTTATTATTTATTCTCTTTAAAAATATCATTATGCACTACCCTTTGATATTATATTCTGGTGAATTATTGAAGGCATATAGGCTATTTGAATTATAAATACACTAACTATACAGAAATAGGCAAAACATGCATCATGCCTGAGGCTAAATTCTCCCATTGCACATTATTTCCTACTACTCTCCTCCATTTCCTCTGCTCCCCATTTCTCCTCCTTTGTGTTTACCTCCCCCTCCCACTCTCTCGCCCGGCCAGTGATCTGAATGCAGGCTGATTCAGGGTGTCATGCCTGTCTTAAATGTAATAAATTACCATCTTCCTCGTGTCTGAGCATCCTCCAACCTTCCACCATCCAGAAAGCAGGACCCAGGCCAACCACCATCCCTGACCTCTTCGCCCCCCCCCCACACACACACACACACACTCCCTATCCTCAGCCCTGGTCTGGCTGCCTCTGTCACCCGTCATCCAGTGCCTCAGTGAGAATCATTAGCGTTGTCAGGACTGGGCCGGGAAAGGAGGCCAGCAGAGACTGGGATGGTGTGCGTGTGTGTGTGTGTGTGTGTTTGTGTGTGTGCATTTGTATGTGTGTGTGTGTGTGTGCGCATGCATGCAAATCTGTGTGTATGTGTGTGAGGCAGTGTAGTGGAATGGTACACAGTGTCGTGTCTAGGGAGAGAGGGAGAGATGGAGAGAGGGTGGGTGATGAATGGTAAACAGTATACATGTGGCAGGTCTCAGTGTCTGGGTGAGTGGAGCTGTGCATGGGGCTGTGGATAGGAGAGATGTTGCTGTGTGTACCTGGATGTGTTAACGACCTCTGTGTTGAAGCTCATGCTGTACATATAAAGATGTCGATCACTGGAAGACGATTATGAATGTTGAAAATAATAAAATACTTTTGTTTGTTTATTTATGGTTTCTTTAATATGAATTCATACATTGATACACAATTGTTAGTAACAATACTGCATATTGCTGTATGTTAACCAAACAGATGGTGAACTGTCAGTATGCAGACTGCATGGCTTCTCCTATAAGTAGTACTACAACCCACAAATAAGCCCAGTGCTCTAAGGGGATAATTATTAACACATCCTTTACATGCCACAGCATCTGATTATCAATAAGCATGCTGTGAGACTGAAAATACTGAATGATCTATTGCTTTCTTCATTCTGTTAAAACACCATTCTACACCATCCTATCCTTCACGTAGTGTCTCTGCATGTATGGGAGACACATAAGTGAGTGTTGAGCTCAGAGTGAAGGCAGAGTTCCCACTAACCATAAATCCAGACCATGCCTATTATAAATCCCAGGCCTAATGCAACCCATACATGCCATTAATCATTCGTATAATCAATCCCATGCACGCCATTAGTCATTAAAGCAAAGCCACGACACACTCTGTCCTCACCTCTTACTCCTTCTCCACCGCTATAGGAGATGGAAGACCCCTAAGGAGCGTATGTAGGTGTGTGTGTGAGAGAGAGCGAGCGAGAGGGAGCTTGAGTGTGTATATGTTTCCATGGTTGTGTATTCGCGAGAGTGTGTGTGTGTGTGGTGTGGTGTATGCGCTTGCGCGATCACGTGTGTATATTACCCACAAACAGCTTATGAGAGCCTTGGATAAACAGGATGAATGAGAGGAGGCCAGTTTGTGATGCCTCGGAGGCCTATAGAGGTCATTTACTGCATCGTTCAGAGATGCTCATTTCTTTGTCTTAACAGTGTGGGTCACTGATCACTGTGTGATGCCCACATCGATCTCTAGAGGAGAAAGATACACAATAAGATCCTCAATGTTAGCTTGTAATGATTAGCCTGTCATTGTTCTGAGTGGTGAGCCAGGGTGGCGGAGTCCCCTCTAAGGCATGTATGTTTGTGTGTGATTTATAATTGCAACGTGTCTGTGTGCAAGTGTGTGTTACATACACAAACGAGACATCCAAGACGCATTGTGTGTGTGTGTACTCTCCCTTCCTAGTCTGGGTGTCAGTATTAATGAGCCCGGATTTCATTTCCGATGAGCGATTATTTGACTGTTCATTTGGCTAAGATTTATGACAGGCCCTATATCTGTAGCCTGCAGCGCAGGTCTAGTCTTTAATAATAGGAAATGAACACATTAATCACCCTGTAGCAGTCACACAGCACAGAAAGAGCCAAGCACAGGGAAAAAAAAGTCACCTTATATTCATTCAGAGATCGTAGAAAGCTTATCTCGCACAGCGAGCTGGGAAAAATGACCTGTCTAATTGGATATGATTTAATATCCTGCAATTTTAAAACAAGTGCCGTCTACAAGTGCAACTATGAGGGCCACATCGAATTTCTTGTAGTAGCCGTGAGATCAAAGTTAGCTTGCGTGCTTATCTGCACTCACAGTTGTGTGCTTGGTCAGTTATCAGCACCTCACCACTACCGTGGTAAAAACAGTGGTAAGTAACCACAACAAATCCACAAGATTTACCCAGGGAGGCAGAGTGAATGAATCCAAGAAGGTAGAGTCCATTCAAAACAGAAACCCTATGAGTCACACTGCCACCTATCTGTAGACCACACCCCGCAGAGGGCGAGAGTCATGAGATCAGACGCCCGGTCGCTGCCTTTAACAAAAGATCCCAGTAAGTACACAGTAACGATCAACTTTCAAAAGGCAGGCAAGCCAGTAGAAGACTATCAGGAAAAACAAACAAAAAAACAGTCTCAGCTCAATATTGGTGGGAATAATGGTGAGTTCAATCAGGGTGAGATTACATTCACCGAGCTCAGGTGAGGTGTAACCCTCAAAAGGTTTCGCAGATGAGCTAAGCCTTGCTCGGAGTGAACAGTGTGTTAGAAGTATAACAAAAGCCAAATCACTTCTGATATGGTCACCTCCATGATGCAAATGACAATACTACTAAACCCATCACAGTACATTTTATTCACACTTTTTGAGTAAAACTCTTTCTTATTCCACAAAAAGGCAAGTAATTACAGGAAGTTTGACTTTATGGAATTCCTATGCACTGCATTAGAATACGGGTTAGGAATGTGTTGTGTAGGTACACCTCAAATAAAGTGTCACTGAAAAAGGAGCACCAGATATTCCCATGATGTCCCAATAACAAATCCTACCTCCATATAGTAATTTCCAGTTTTTCCTTGAACCTTTTTCTAAATGGCTAAATATTAGCCAACAATGTTTATCCCAATTGCTAAAAAACCTTTGCACCATAAATCCACATCTATGATTCTTTGTATGCCTATGCTTTCCACTGTCAATAAGGATCTGATTGGTCATTAGCCGTTCAACGCGCTGGAGTGTGTTGTTTTCCCCCTCGCCTAGGGAATTGTGGGCTAGAAGCCAGCCGGCTCATTACGGGTCCTTTGGAGCATTTTAATTGTTCATCCTAAACAAAGACTGTTTGGTCTCTGCGGCCACTTCAGTTGTGTGCCATGCCTCACACGTTGTGCATGTGTGTGTGTCCCTCTGCACCACCGCACCCCTCTTCAATATGTACCTGGCGTGGATGTGGGTGTGGAGGGACTGATAGCATTATCCAGTCACTTAGAGGAGGTCTGTGTGGTTTATAGGGTATTGGTCTATTGGCAAAGGACTGTGCAAAACAATGTACCCAACTGTACTCTCATTCATCAGTTTGGATCTATATTGGTTAAGTTATTAACAACACATGTGGATTTGATTTGATTTTGTAGTGTGCAGGTTCCACCTACCTAACTTGGCATAGCTTTAGAGAGGATACATTATCCTGTAATTATTCAGTCATTTCATTTCATAACGTAGCATAGATTCACAACTTTCACAAGAACCTCAACAGTTCACCTTTCACACAATCAAAATGCTGTCACTGCGTCTCAAAAGACTTAACAAAATATTTGATAAGAATGTTTAATTTTCATGTTTTAGTTGAGACCACTCAACACCGTGTATTTAAGAGATATACGTGAAAGGTAATCTCAGTTGCCTTTATGAGGTGTATAGATGGACTTTGTTAGAAGGCCCCCTGCTGGCTATGTTGAGGCAGCACAACCTGCTGTCTAGTAGGTAGACGGCACCACCCACTGGCCATATGACAGTACTACTTCACAATAAGATCCAAGGGCGTTACAATTACATTAAAGCCATTTAGCAGAGGCTCTTATCCAGAGCAATTTACAGCATTCATGATGGTCCCGCTTGGGAATTGAACCCACAACCCTGGCATTGCAAGCTCCATGCTAAACCTGTAAACCAGCCGTAAAGTATAACAATACATCACTTTTTAACAACTAAAGCAGAAGAGAAATACAATTAAAATCGCCAAGTTGCTTCTCTTCCTCACAGTTGGCAAGTCGAACTGAAAATAAATGAAAAGTGGGCTGGCACAGTTAAGAGCTTCCTTGAAAGTCTATTGATTCCACTACAAAATATGTCAGGTTAAACTAGAGATGTGTGTTTTTGCGTGGGCTGCATCTCAATCACCTCATCAGCCTATGGTGGCCGAGCTACAGCAGTGTTTGTCAAACTACGAGACAACCCAAAATGGATCTTCTCACGAAAACATCTGTAGCGTCCCAACAGTTTGGCCGTTATGACCACTTTATGGAAAGACGAGACTCTCACAAACATATTCTCCATTTTGCAAACCCTTTCCGTTTTACAACCCCCACAAGCCCCAAGGGACTCGTCTGAAGGCGGTAACACTGATGTGCCAACGTCTGTCTGTAGCATCTGAACCGTTTGGGCTACACGCTATTATGACGCCACTGTGGAAAGGGGAGACCCATACAAATGAATGACAGTATGGAGGTAGTTTTGTGCCATCAAAAATAAGGGGTTAAATGTGTCAAAATCAACTGAAATACAGTCTATCATAAATATAATACAGACACTTTTTGACCTTTTTTGTTGTTGCCATTTATGAATGTGTTACTCTATGCGTTTCTATGGGCTATGGTAGCATAGGCCAAATTCAATATTTTATGAAATATTTGTTTTATATAAAAGTCTGTTGTCTGTAGCTTGTGAGGTGTGGAAACACTTTGTTGCTTTTATGAATTTTGTCTTGCTTTTTGTTCTATGTTGCTCTGTCTGTATGCTACGTCTTGCTTGTCCTATGTTGCTCTGTCTGTATGATATGTCTTGCTTGTCCTATGTTGCTATGTCTTGCTTGTTCTATGTTGCTATTGTCTATATTGTAATTGTTTTTAATAACCTGCCCAGGGACTGCGGTTGAAAATTAGCCGGCTGGCTAAAACCGGCACTTTTACTGAAACGTTGACCAATGTGCACTGTCCCTGTAAAAATAAAAAATGAACTCAAACTCAAAGTCTATTAGCTAAATCATCCACGGTATGACCATCTTAAAACAATTCCATATGTTAGCATAGGCGAACCTTTTGCTGTTTTAAAGCTAATTTCCTGAAATTCCACACATTTTGCCATGACTTTTGCCATGTGAAAATTATCTCTGAGTGAGAGTGGTTAACAAAATCAATGGGGGCCCCCTGAAGGTCAAGGCCACTGGGCACGTGCCCTTCATGCTCGGTTGGTAATTTGACAATGGTTACAAGTTAAGATAGCTTACTAGACTAATTTACCAATCTAAAAATATTTAGTGAGTGACAATTGAGTGACTGTCATTGACTGACATAACAAAAGGAAAACTGCTGAAACAAAACCATATTTCAAAACTGCAACTTGTGTGTGTTCTCAACAGCAAGTTGAGACCCTGACTGACCCACACGTCACCGGCACCACTCCAAAAGAGTGACAGATGCTGCCAAACGACTTTCAAAAGTCAGTTGAGGCACTCCTATTGGGCATGTTCGAGTGGATCACGTTTGTCAAGTCGGTAACCATTATTGATTCATTTTTATTTCACCTTTATTTAACCAGGTAGGCCAGTTGAGAACAAGTTCTCATTTACAACTGCGACCTGGCCAAGATAAAGCCAAGCAGATTGCCAAAAACAACACAGAGTTACACATGGGAAAACGTACAGTCAGTAACACAATAGAAAAGTATATTTACAGTGTTTGCAAAAGTAGCAAGATGAAGGAGGTAAGTCAATAAATAGGCCATAGTGGTGAAATAATTACAATTTAGCATGAACACTGGAGCCTATATATAGTGCCCTCGGAAAGTATTCAGACCCCTGGATTTTTTCCCACATTTTGTTACGTTACAGTCTTATTCTAGAATGGATTAAATAAAACATCAGTCTACACACAAATCCCCATAATCACAAAGCAAAAACAGGTTTTTAGAAATGTTTGCAAATTTATATAAAAAAACAGATAGAAATACCTTGTTTACATACTAAACTAAGCCCAGCTGCATCCTGTTTCCATTGATCATCCTTGAGATGTTTCTACAACTTGACTGGAGTCCACCTGTGGTAAATTCAATTGATTGACACCTGTCAATATAAGGTCCCACAGTTAACAGTGTATGTCAAAGCAAAAATCAAGCCATAAGGTCGAAGGAATTGCCGAGTTCCGAGACAGGAGTGTGTCGAGGCACAGACGTTGGGAAGGGTGCTAAAAAATGTCTGCAGCATTGAAGGTCCAAGAATACAGTGGCCTTCATCGTTCTTAAATGGAAGATGTTTGGAACCACAAGACTCTTTCTAGAACTGGCCGCCCGGACCAAACTGAGCAATTGGGGGAGAAATGCCTTGGTCAGGGAGTGACCAAGAATCCGATGGTCACTCTGACGGAGCTCCGGAGTTCCTCTGTGAAGATGGGAGAACCTTCCAGAAGGACAACCATCTCTGCAGCACTCCACCAATCAGGCCTTTATGGTAGAGTGGCCAGACGTCTGTAAAAGGCACATGACAGGCTGCTTGGAGTTGGCCAAAAGGCACCGAAAGACTCTCAGGTCATGAGAAACAAGATTCTCTGATCTGATAAAACCAAGACTAAACTCTTTGGCCTGAATGCCAAGCGTCATGTCTGGAGGAAACCTGACACCATCCCTATGGTGAAGCATGGTGGTGGCAGAATCATGCTGTGGGGATATTTTTCAGCGGCAGGGACTTGGAGACTAGTCAGTATCCAGGGTAAGATGAACGGAGCAAAGTACAGATAGATCCTTGATGAAAACCTGCACCAGAGCACTCAGGACCTCAGACTGGGGCGAAGGTTCAACTTCCAACAGGACAACGACCCTAAACACACAGCCAAGACAACGCAGGAGTGGCTTCAGGGCAAGTCTCAATGTCCTCGAGTGGCCCAGTCAGAGCCCGGACTTGAACCTGATCTAACATCTCTGGAGATACCTGAAATAGCTGTGTGGCGACACTCTCCATCCAACCTAACAGAGCTTGAGAGGATCTGCAGAGAAGAATGGGAGAAACTACCCAAATACAGGTGTGCCAAGCTTGTAGCGTCATACCCAAGAAGACTAATCGCTGCCAAAAGGTGCTTCAACAAAGTACTGAGTAAAGGGTCTGAAAACCCGTTATTTGCTTTGTCATTATGAGGTATTGTATGTAAATTGATGAGAAAAACCTATTTCACCTATTTTAGAGTAAGGCTGTAACGTAACAAAATGTGGAAGATTTAAGGGGTCTGAATACTTCACGAAAGCACTGTACAAATGAATGTGATATTTGAGACTCTCAGTAATTGATTGTACAATGAACACATATGATTTTAGTTTGTGTGTGTGTGATATGGGTGTTGGAGCCATGTTTATTTCGACATTATAAAGAAAATATTTTTTTATAAACAATGGCAACACTGCCATGTTGATCTGAGCCTTGCTGTTGGAAAACCACATTAGTGTCAGACCTTCGGCTGTCGCAGATTCACCTCCCCTGACATAACTCCTTGACTTTCGTCAACAGTCGGTTACATTCACCTTACCACTCAAACACACCCAATGGTTCCAGACTGCACAGTATCAACTGGCAGACTTACCATTAGGCAGAAGAGGCCATTGTCTCAGGCCTCACATCATCAAGGGTCCTCATGAGATGGATATAAAAAAGCATATACATAAACTGAGTGCAAAAACTATTAAGAAAACATGCTCCTTCCATGACATGGCTGACCAGGTGAAAGCTTATGTTCCCTTTATTGATGTCACCTGTTAAATCTACTTCAATCAGTGAAGATGAAGGGGAGGAGACATGTTAAAGAAGGATTTTTAAGCCTTGAGACAAGGATTGTGTATGTGTTCCATTCAGAGGGTGAATGGGCAAGACAAAATATGTAAGTGCCTTTGAACGGGGTATGATAGTAGATGCCAGGCGTACAAGTTTGTGTCAAGAACTGCAATGCTGCTGGGTTTTTCACGCTCAACAGTATCCCGTGTGTAATCAAGAATGGTCCACCACCCATAGGATTTCCAGCCAACTTGACAACTGTGGGAAACATTGTCGTGAACATGGGCCAGTATCCCTGTGGAAAGCTTTCGAAACCTTTTAGAGTCCATGCCCCAATGAATTTAGGCTGTTCTGAGGGCAAAAAGGTGGGGTGCAACTCAAAATTAGTAAGATTTTCTTCATGTTTTGTATACTTATTGCATATGTAGCCCACGTATCTGATGCTGTCTGGCCAAAAGTAGTATGGCATGTCAGCATGGGCTCTGCCTGGGGCCTCCAAAACACTAAGTCCGCCCCTTACACTAGCCGCCCTCTTCCAAAGAGAAAGTTATATATATTTTTTGGATCAGTGTGGCAAAAGAGAGGTGTTTGAACTAGGGTTTAGCATGGTACTGTATCTCAATCCCACTACCTACATGCTGTCATTTTCTTAGTCGAGCGACTCCAGCTCTATATTTGTTCACATTTCAGTGGAGTGGCCCTGATTATGTGCCCTGCTGACACTCGTGAGAGCCCCCCAAAAATACTTAAACTCCAGTGCCAGTCTTCCTGCAGGGCCAGAGGATAGAAATGCTGATTGGCTCACTGGTCATGTCAGTGGTACTTGCCCTAATAAGGTAAATGGGGACCAGTGTCACTGTCCTGCCATGTTGGGCAGAGTGAGTGAGCGTGAATGAGCTACAAGAAAAAACAGTGTGGGGAGTGTTGGGATTTTGTTTTCAGTCTTGCTCAAACATTTCATATTTTATTAATTGCTGCCTTCCATAACATGTCAGGCTGATAAGTATATTTCTGAGTGTACATTTTAACTGGGTTCAAGATATACATTATTTTACAGTGTACATTATTATTATTTTTTTGTAAAATTTTTACCCCTTTTTCTCCCCAATTTCATGGTATCCAATTGTTTTAGTAGCTACTATCTTGTCTCATCGCTACAACTCCCATACGGGCCCGAGAGAGACGAAGGTTGAAAGTCATGCATCCTCCGATACACAACCCAACCAGGCCACACAGTGCCATTCAACCCGGAAGCTAGACTCACCAATGTGTCAGAGGAAACACCGTGCACCTGGCAACCTTGGTCCCTACCGGCCAAACCCTCCCTAACCCAGACGACGCTAAGCCAATTGTACGTTGCCCCACGGACCTCATGGTCTCGGTTAGTTACGACAGAGCCTGGGCGCGAACCCAGGGTCTCTGGTGGCACAGCTGGCACTGCAGTACAGCCCCCTTAACCACTGTGCCACCCGGGAGGCCCTCAGTGTACATTATTCAGGGGAGGGATACACTGGAGGCCATTCCGGGGTGTCTCAGTCGGCTGTAGACATTGTGTGCGTTCCACTGCTAATGCCGCGTTCAAGTACTAGTCGGAATTAGGAACTGGTTGAACGCGGCATGTGTATAGTTACAACCAGTAGTAGCAAGTCTTATAGAGTAAGATAGGATTGGATAATATAAAATGAATATAGGCTAGTAAGTAGCCTATATTTAAATAAATAACTAGGCCCTATAAACATTGTGACATCTTTTTGGATGGGGACACATCACTTCTAGACATTTTCCTCCATTTCTCGCCGCACAGATGCAGACTCATCGTTTGGTCATCTACAAACATTGGT